>NC_138046.1:103922350-104175869 GCF_964194185.1 Rhinolophus hipposideros
ACTGGTACTGTGTCACTTCTGGCTCTTCCCAAAGTTAAAATGACCATGAATGGAAAACATTTTAAATTAATTCAGGACATCGAGGCAGCCACGACAGTGCAACTAAAGACACTCACAAAAGAGGACTTCCAGAACTGCTTCAGAAAGTGGCAAGAACGATGAGATAAGTGTGTTCAAAGCAAGGGGGAGTATTTTGAGGGCGATCAATAACAATGTGTCTCTTACTGTAATAAATTTTTTCAATTTAAACATTCACCGCAGTTTTTGATCATACCTCATATTAATACAAGTTTTGATCATTATAACATGGCTATGCAAGAGAATGTCCTTAGGAAATACACACGGTTGAAGTATTTAGGGGTAAAAGGATATGATGTCTGCCAGTTACTCTTTATTGACTGAAGATATGTATCACAAGAGAGAAAAGGGTGGTGGAGAGAAAGAAGGGGAGGGAAAAAAAGAATGGGAGGGGAGAGGAGAGGAGCGAGAATGAGAATGACAAAACCAGAAGCCAATTGGTAAACTGAATGAATAATATATGGGAGGGTTTTGTTTTACTCTTTCAACTTTTCTGTTAGTTTAAAATTATTTAAAAATATAAGTAAAAAGACCTTTGGATTTAACAACATGGAGGTCATGAGCAACCATGACAGAAGAGGTATCAGCAGAGCACTGGGCAGGAAAACATTATTGGGATCTGGTGATGAGAGAATGGGAGGTTAAGAAATGGGAATCGGGGCCTGACCGGTGGCTCAGGCGGTTAGAGCTCCATGCTCCTAACTCCAAAGGTCACTGGTTGGATTCCCACATGGGCCAGTGGGCTCTCAACCACAAGGTTGCCAGTTCAATTCCTCGAATCCCTCAAGGGATGGTGGGCAGCGCCCCCTGCAACTAAGATTGAACACGGCACCTTGAGCTGAGCTCCCATATGGCTCCGTTGGTTCGAGTGCGTCCTCTCAACCACAAGGTTGCCAGTTCGATTCCCACAAGGGATGGTGGGCAGTGCCCCCTGCAACTAGCAACGGCAACTGGATCTGGAGCTGAGCTGCACCCTCCACAACTAAGACTGAAAGGACAACAACTTGAAGCTGAACAGCACCCTCCACAACTAAGATTGAAAGGACAACTTGACTTGGGAAAAAATAAGTTCTGTTCCCCTTCCCCAATAAAATCTTTTAAAAAAAAAGAAAAAAAGAAAAAAATGGGAATCAAGTAAGAGATGACTCCTTCAGAGAGCTTTGTTTAGCTGAGGGGAAGGTGTAGTTAAGAGGGCTGTTGTCGTCATTGTTTTTAATACGATACATCTTGAATATGTGATGGGAATGTTTTTATGATGATGCAGTAAGAAAAGAAAAAGGGATGATACATGAAAAAGGGATAAGTGACAGGCGAAAAATCACTGAGTAGGCACAAGGGGATGGGATCCAGTGATAAGGAGGCCATTTGGAGTTCAGCCATTAGTAGGAGTGCAGCCATTTTGTCCACTGTATAGGAAGAATACATAGGTAGAGCTGCAGTTATGATGACAAGCAGTGGAAAGATAAAGCTATTTTCTTCATTTCATTTCTAATAGTTCAGTGGAATAAGAATTGAGAGCACGCACTGAGAGAGTGAGGAGGCAGAAAGGGGTGCTGAACTTTGAGGAGAAAGGTCTATATTAGTTATCTCAGAGAAATGAATGAACTATGAAATTTATTAAGATTGCTCAGCAGTGCTGAGAGTCCACTTCAGATTTTTTTTTTTTAATCATGAATTTATAGCAGCAACTCAACAGAATCTCCACACCCAATAAGGAGAACTAAGGAATTCAGAACAATGCTCCAGCCAAAAAGCTGGACAAAATATTTTTTTAAATCTTCTTAAAAGCATCAAGTAGGTAACAAAATAGTGAAGAGAGACTAATTTGAGAAGAAATTCGGGCAGGTGACAGCAGCATTTAGGCTGCTTTTGTGCCCAGGAAAGGGGAATATTGTCAATCCTGACTCGGCAGCTGAGAGAGCGAGTTATACTTTGACAGATTCTCAGGACTCAAAAGACAAAAGTCAGAGTCTAGGGCCTGTCAAGGGTGCGGACATTGGTAAACTATTCTAGGAGTCAGAAAAAACTAGAAGCAAACCCACCATGAACTTGTAGCCCAGTCTCAAGTCATCCAGGAGGATCAGAAAACTTCCTGCCCTGGAACTGGATTGAGTGATCCTGAATCGCTAGTACCCCCATGCCCCTGGCAGTAGCAAAGAAAATTCTCTTGGGGAGAAATTATGTTTTCAAATATTAATACAATCTGAAGCACACAAGCAAGCAGATCCTCCATTACCTTACCCCCCTCCCATACACACTTTTCCAACAATCTCTTCTGAACCTTCTGCTTTCCACACCCAATCCCTACTACCCATCCAGTCTTCATCAGATTCTTGCAGTTTCTGTTCTGCTTAAGCTGCTTTCCAGTTCTCTGCCTTTGCTTATGTCCTCTTTTTTAAAATTTTATTAAGTTATTGGAGTGACATTCAATAATAAAAGTATATAGGTTTCAAGTGTACAATTCCATAACACATCTGCATTGTGTATTCACCACCCAAAGTCAAATCTCCTTCTGTCACCATACATTTGACCCCCTGTACCCTTTTCTACTTCTCCCCATTCCCCTTTCCCTCTGGTAACCACAGGAGGTATCACACTCCCTGGCTTCAAATTATAATACAAAGTGACAATAATCAAAACAGCATGGCATTGGCATAAAAACATACACAGACCAATGGAACAGAAATGAGAGCCCAAAAATAAACTCACACATTTATGGTCAACAAAGGAGCTTCTGTCCTCTTTTTTTGTCTAGAATTTCCTTCCCACCACTTTTTTTTAAAAAAAACAATGGCTGAAACAAGATGTAATTTTATTTCTTGCTCATCTAAGAGTCCAAGGTAGAAATTCCAGTGCTTCCTAAAGATACAGCTTCCATTTCTCAATCCAGGCAGCTGCTTCAGCACTCCCATCTCTCAAGCAGTCCTCTTCCCCACCATTTCTGCCTGCAAAAGCCAAGTTCCTTCCCAAAGCCCACCTACTCTATTAAGTTGCCCTGGCCCCAAAGTCAAAATTGATCTGTCCCTTCCCTTCATTCATTTGTCCTTTGATTCTAACACCTTCTGTTGCATATTATAATTGTGTATTGCTCACTCCCTGCTGTTTTGTGAGTCTAGAGAGTGCAGACACTGTGTCTTGTCCATCTCTGTGCTGTATGCATCATTGACCTTGCTCTCTGCACTGAGTAGGTGTCCTTGAATGTTTGCTGACTTGAACTGTGACAGCTGGATAAGGGTCGAAGCTGAAGTTGAAAGCTACAGATCCTCTCTTCCAGGTTCTAGTTCTAATCAAGTAACGTTCCCTGGTTTTACCCAACTTTGAAAAAGTTAGTTTCAAGGTCAGCAATGAGGCAATATTCTGCCCGTTTTATTTTATGAGCAGACACAAAGATTAGGTTTGCTTTTTCCTTTTTAGTTCTCCTAACATTGAGCTGATTGATGGAAGGTAGAGGAAAATAATAAACCTTTAGTCACAGAACTACAAAACCCTCCCCAGCTGCTGCCTCCTTTCCTCTCTGGAGATAGATGGGGCCATAGCTATCACGAGATATATAGCAGAGGGATATTTTTCCAGTAATCTGTCTGGTACTCATCTACATCTTGACTACTTCTTGATAAAGGTATCACCCTCTAGAAAGAACCTGTCAGCAAAACAAGCAGGCCACTCATACATTTAACTGTTAGGTTTCTTAATAAGAATAGCAGCTTATGAAGAAAAATTGACTGCTCCTTTCAAGGCAACAATTTTCCAACCTTAGAGAGGAAGCATACTAGGTCAGACCAAGTAGAAATTCCAGAAATAAATTAGTCATAATGCACCATGCCACGGCACTCTCCTGTTCTTTATTTCTGCAGTGATAACTGGCCGGGGCACAGCTGACCAAGAGGAAAGCCAGAAGAAGCCATACGTTCAGGTAAGCAACGTGATGCTGAGGGAAGGGCCTCAGAGTCCAAATGCAGCACTCCAGCTGGCTGTGGACAAGCCCTGTTACAGTTATCTTTTGCTGCAAACCAAGCCTTTCTATGAGGTTGCTGCAAAAGTAATTGCGGTTTTTGCAATGATTTTCAACCTCTTAAACGGCAATTACTTTTGCACAACTTCATAGAACTGAGTGGCTTAAAACAACAAACGGGTATTCCTTCTCACTCTCTGTGGGCCAGTGGGGCAACTCTTCTTCCCTGAGCCACTTTCCTGACCTCTGTGGAGCTCGCACTGTGTCTGGGGCCAGCTGGTGGCTCAGCGGGGCCTGGATGGACTAGGATGGCCTCATTCACATGTCTCAAAACTGGCTCAACGTCAACCAGAACAATGGGGATAACTGCCATGCGTGTCTCTCATCATCCAGGCTAGCTCAGGCTAGCAGGCTAGCTCAGGCTCGTTCACATGGTGGTCTCAGGGTTCCAAGTGCAGCGAGATGGTGAGTCTTAGCACGTGGGTTTTCAAGCCTCTGCTGAGGTCGGGTTGCTGGGTCACCAGCCAGCCCAGATGCAGGAGGGGGAGAAACAAAGGCCACCTCTGAACGGGACAATTAGCAAGGCCACACTGAACAGGGGTACGCGCATACGGGGGTGGGAAGATTCTGCGGCTGTTTTTGCAATATACCACAGGCCCTAGCCTCCACTACCTTTTCCTGCCTGAATTATCTCTCCTTTGTCACTCTCCCAGTAGGTCACAGCAGAAAAACAAGCAACTGAAAAAAGAAAGTGGTTCTGACTCTCATGGAGCCCTTTCACACAGGCTCCTTGTTGGTTTTGCTGCCTGCCCACCTTGGAAGGCAATCAAAGCAAATACCTGGAAAGGAGAGATAAAGCACATGGTGGGAGCACAAAAGCTCCATCCAGGTCTACTTGTCTGGAGATAGAATGGGGGAGGGCCAGTGGCCCATTTCCTCAGGAGTGGACTGCTGAGTGGGCGAGAAAGGAGACACAGTAGGGCCAGGCCGCCTCCGCTCCTTCCTTCCCTCCACCCATCATCTCAGGGGTGTCAGGGTCCCTCCGAAGCCCCACTTCCTGGAAAAGTGAGCAGCGTGGTTTAAAAGGTAGATGATTGCACACACAAATTTCATTTGAAAAGAGTAGTGTTAATATTTTACATTTAACATTTTATTTGGAGGTAGTTTCAAGCACACAGAAGAGTTGCAAGAATATGGATAGTGTACAAAACAGCTGACTCTTCATCCAGAGTCACTTATTGTTAATATCTTGCCTCACTTGCTTTATCACACAGAAAGCAGGTCCTCAAATAACATCGTTTTGTTTATTTGTTCATTTAACATCATTTCATTATGTCATTGATGAGATGCTAAAGAAACTTAACTCTTGTTTATGTCAATTAGCCTATGGTAAAACTGGTTTTGTTATACATCATTTCTCTTAAAGTCACAGAATCTATCGATGATATTAAGTGAGGAATTTATGTATATACACTCTCTCCATTACTCTCAAATGACTCAGTATATATAAATATATATCCATACATATACGCGTATGTGTCTATATAATATATATATACTATATATATGTGTACACTGAACCATTTGAGAGAATTACATATATCATAGCTCTGTACCCTAAATACTTCAGTATATTTTTTCTAAGTCTATTTCTCAAAGAGAATATCCTTTAAAATTCAGAGAACATTGAAGAGGGGCCCCTCCGTCTAATGCACTACAGAGCTCAGCTGGGAAAAGCCCTCTCCCATACACTCCCCTGTCTTCTCTGAGGCCATGGAGAGCCTCCCTCCATTCCCTTCTAGAAGTGCAACCCAGAGGGAAGAAAGGAACAGCAAACAATAGAAAGAGACAGGGAAGAGAGAGAGAGCATTTAGCCTCAGGAGAAGCACGAAAAAGCAAGACATTCATGATTGCTTCAGGGAAATCAAACCATTGGGAGGGGGTTAAGAATGCTTCAAGTTGTTTTTTATTTCAAACAGGGATGAGGAGGAAGGAAAGCATTATGCTAAAAAGAAACGCATGGAGCTTTTAGAGGACATGGACAAACACCCCGAAGGTACACATTCTCTACTTGATTAATTTGCTTAAGACTGACATTCAGGAAAGTCATGGGAAGCCTTAAAAACCAAAGGCATCTCTGTGGTGCACATTGAAATGATATGTCTTTTCTCCTAAAGACGTTCTAGCATCATTTTCCTCATGTTGAATGAACTGGACCCACGGTGTAAGAAGCAGCACGCTCCAGCTCAAAGGGATTGCGGCTTGCTGGCCTCTAGTGGCCAAGAACCTTCCAGCTCGTGTCTCTGCCTGGCTTTGTTGTGACTGCAGTAAAGAGAGCGGGGGAAGCTGGTGACAGTGATTCATGCGAAGTGTCTTAGTTATTAACTATGTGGAGAGCTTCTGGGGAATATTGGACAGACTATCTGCTTCGTTACCAAGACCACCATTTACCTGGATAAGAAATTTTCTTTGGCCCAGAACAAATTACCGAGGCAGCATTGAGACGCAAACTCAAATCTCTTGTTTCTAAGATGTGGATAATGTTCTAAAGATAATGTTTTCCAATTTGTCTGATAAAAGGTGCAAAAACAGATGGCAGGCAAAATATGTTTGGAGCAGACTCTCATGAGCCTGTGAAGAAGAAAATCAAATGGCAATAACGTAAGTCAAAAAAGTTTGTAAACTCTAAAGAAGTACATACATATACAACATTATTCTTAAAAAAAACATCAGTGATCATGTGGCCTCCATAATAGATTCTTGGACTAGCATTTGCAACTTCTCCAAGCTGCGCTTTACTCATCCGAGAATTGCTGAATTTCCTGATTTTGCCAAAATTACATGAGTCAGTAGGAGAAGTACTTACTTTACCTTTTACTGTGCACAACTGATATATTAAAGATTGAATACATGCATTATTATTATTTTATTGTTTCTATTGTTATTATTCTCTAAGAAATATAGTCCCATCTTCAGTTTTAGGACCGACCAGGAGAATCTTTCCCTAAATTGGAATTCTACTTCATAGTTTAATTTACAAAGGTTTTTCAAGTACATGGTGATCCCATTTAACTAAGACACCACCTAAAGTTCCTCATAAAATTCTCAAATATATAGAACAATAATAGGTCTTCTAAGGGGAAAGATGGATTTGAAGGGCCACTTGATGTGAAGATACTCTACAAAGGACCTAAGTGGACTTTGAGGGGTTGACAAAAGGGACTGTAAAGCCCTTGCAAGCCTAAAATTCTGCATCACATGGTTCTATGACCCGCTTTATTGCCTACAAATTCATGAGCAGAGGTCAACAGCAGAAGAGGCCAGAGACACATCTCAGCACAAGCTCATGGTCAAGCCTGTGCAACCCTGGGGAGGAACACCATCCTTTCTTCCTCAGATACAGGTACTCTGATCCTTCCCAGTCATACAGGGATGTTCTTGGAATGGCACGAAGGTTGCCAGTGACTGCAGCCTGCCTTCCACCCCCCAGTGCCCTGTGCTGAGAATACTTTCCAAGTGAAGAAAAGATTGGCATCAAGCTGAAGGAAGTCAAAATAGTAAGACTTTGCAGGATGGCTGAGATAACTAAAACAGACCTAAGTAAATAATTGATAGTAAAAACTGGCAAGGATGATTTAAATGTCAACCTGATTTTTGCATGAAGTAAATAATACAAATTCTCGGTATTTTGGAAGAAAATAATGCAAATAATATCAGATAATTTGTCAATTCTATGTGACAGCAATAGAGTTAATAGAACTCTGTGATTAGTGTGCATAGGAAGAAACCCTATATGCTTGTATTGGGACATAGAACCTACCTATTCTTAATCCTTCTTTATGTACAGGTGGAATAACAAGTTGGTGGGTTAAGTACAGCAAATAATAATAATGGGTCATAAATTGCTAAGAATTCATCAAAATAAATTAGCAATAGTTAGATATATAGGATATTTATCGTTTGGATTACATGGCAAAAATATAATAATATCAAAACAGCTCATGTTTGTTGAGCACTTACCGAATACCAGATGCTATGCCAAGTGACTTTCATGCATCATCTCATTTAATCCTTGAGACAGATAGTGTAGTATCCCACTTTACAGATGCTACTGGGGTTCTTATATAATTTTTTTCCCTTCATATAAATCACCACAATTTATAATTACACATGTATTTGTTTGGGTATTTGATTTCATGTCATAGCATGAAATTGCAATGTATGCTTGATCACTGTTTTGCTACATTTTCCTTAGCAAAGTGCTCAGCACATAGCAACAAATATTTGTTAACTAAAAGAATGTATTTCAGAGAGTAAAGAAACTTGTCCACGGTGACTCAGCTTTGGGAAACACTGTTTTAGGAACTGTTAACTTTTGGATCTACTGCATATACTATATTGAGTCTACTGAAAATATGGGACTGAGGCAGCCATCTTAAAACCATAAAAATTCAGCAACATGGCAGGATAAGATGTACCTCATTTGTATCCCTCCTCAACAACAATTTGATATCTATCCATGGACAAAGTGTTTTTGTGGGAGCTGTGCGATCCAGCACCATACACGAAGGGACTTGGGAGGAGTCTCACCCATCTGTGTATCATGTAATAAACAGACAGACCTTGGTCTTGGCGGTGGACCCTGCAGTGGCCCATGAACCAGTTCCAGCCCTGCCGGTCATGGTCCAGAAGCCCCTGGAGAGCCCAGTCTTAGACAATTACCCATGGACAAGAGATCCTTTGTGGAAATGCAGGTTTCCAGGAGAGAAGTTCCAGCATACTGTTGGACAAAGATACAGTGTTTCCCCGAAAATAAGACCTAGCCGGACAATCAGCTCTAATGCGTCTTTTGGAGCAAAAATTAATATAGAACCCGGTATTATATTATATTATATTACACTATATTATATTATACCCGGTCTTATAGTAAAATAAGACCTGGTATTATATTATATTATATTAGACTTGGTCTTACATTATAGTAAAATAAGGGTCTTATATTAATTTTTGCTCCAAAAGACACATTAGAGTTGATTGTCCCGCTAGGTCTTATTTTCAGGGAAACACAGTATCGTGTTTCCCTGAAATAAGACCTAACCAGAAAATAAGCCCTAACATGATTTTTTAGGATGACATCCCATGAACATAAGCCCTAATGCGTCTTTTGGAGCAAAAGTTAATATAAGACCTGGTCTGATTTTCGGGGAGACACGGTATGAGTTTGGATGTATTAGAGAGGGTAAGAGGAACAGAGCACCAGATAGGACACTCGGAGGGCATTAAAGGGATGCCAATCCTACTAACTGTGTCAAGGACTCCATCAAGAAGACCTCCCATGAGCAGCTGGGAACATCTCACCTGGAAATTCCCCCAACAGGCCCATGGGTACACCCGGCACTCTGCCTCACCCATACACATCCCTACCCTGTGGCCAGCTGCCTCCGTATGGTCCCAATCATCAAGAGCAAGCTTTGGCAGACAGCTAGTGAACATGCACAGAAAGCCTGCCCAAATCTGCGGGCTAGGGAAAGAACATAAACTTGAGCTTTAGCTCTGCCTTTGGGAAAGAAAAAACGATGTTAACAGCACACAGCCTGGTGCACTGCGGGATCAATAGAAGGCATACAAGCTTAAGAATTTTGCCACCAGAGGGAGTAAGAAGCATGGACCAGATATAGGTCTGGGAAAGTCAGAGATGGTATTTCTCTCCAGAAGGCAGTTAGTAAAGACTAAAGGAGGTAACTACTACTTCAAATGCGAAGACAGCAGTGCAAAACTTCAAAGAATATAAAAAATCAAGGAAACACGACACCACCAAAGGATCATAATAATCTTCCAGTAATCGACTCCAAAGACATGAAGATCTGTAATTTGCCTGATAAAAAAATCAAAATAATAAGATGGCATTCATAAGTCCCTACTTATCTATACTTGCTCTAAAGATAAATGGATTAAATTATCCAATCAAAAAGCACAAAATGGCTGGATGGATTAAAAAAAATGAAAACACTATATATTGCCTGCAAGAGACTCACTTCACCTTTAAGGACATACATAGGCTCAAAGTGAAAGAATTAAAAAAACTATTCCATGGGGCTGGCCTGGTGGCTCAGGCGGTTGGAGCTCCGTGCTCCTAACTCCGAAGACCATCGGTTCGATTCCCACATGGGCCAGTGGGCTCTCAACCACAAGGTTGCCGGTTCGACTCCCACAAGGGATGGTGGGCTGTGCCCCCTGCAACTAACAACGGCAACAGGAACTGGAGTTGAGCTGCACCCTCCACAACTAACATTGAAAAGGACAACAACTTGACTTGGGAGGAAAAAGTCCTGGAAATACACACTGTTCCCCAATAAAGTCCTGTTCCCTTTCCCCAATAAAATCTTTACAAAAATAAAAAAATAAAAGATATTCCATGCAAGTGAAAACCAAAAGAGATGAGGCAGCTATACTTATATCAGACAACACAGACTTGGCAACAAGGGACAAAGAAAGTCATATAATGATAAAGGGGTTAATTCATCAAGAAGATATAACAATCATAAATATAAATGAATCCAACATCAGAGCACCTAGATGTATCGAGCAAATACTAGCAGCTCCAAAAAGAGAAATAGACAAAAATACAATAACACTAAAGGACTTCAATGCCCCACTTTCAACAGTGTATAGATCATCCGGATAGAAAATCAATAATGAAACATTGGATTTGAACTATACCTTAGATTAAATACACCTAATAGATATATATAGAATATTTCATCCAACAGCAGCGGAATACACATTTTTCTCAACAGCACATGGAACATTCTCCAGGATAGTTCACATTAAGCCACAAAACAAGTCTTAGCAAATTTATTAAGATTCAAATCATACCAAGTATCTTTTCTGACCACAATAGTATGAAATAAAGTATTGATAAGAAGAGGAAAACTGGAAAATTCACAAATATGTGGAAATAAAACAACATACTCCTGAAGAATCAATGGATCAAAGAAGAAATCACAAGGGAAATAAAAAAATATCTTGAGACAAATAAAAGTGGAAACAGAGCATACCAAAACTTATGGGATGCAACAAAAGCACTTCTAAGAGGGAAATTTATTGTGGTGAATGCCTATTTTAAGAAAAAAGAATAGAGCAGTGAGGCACCGCGAGCCCAACCACTGCAGATGGGGCGCCGACACCTGAGTACCAGTCTGGGCCCTCAGGACAGCAACAGCGAGCCCCCAAAGCACACACGATGCAGGCCACTGCTGATTCCACCAAGATGGACTGTGTGTGGAGCAATTGGAAAAGTCAGGGTATTCTCTTTATTTCAGTAATGCATGCCTGCGTGCGGCGCACGGGAACCCTGGGACCCAGACTCGGCCATTGTGCATCATTTCACCTGTGGGAACTATACATGCTTTATCTCCAAGAGCTTTCTGTTGGGGGCAGTAAACTTGTTATGTCAAAAATCAAATGAAAAAAAAAAAGAAAAGGAAAAAGAAAAAAGAAAAAAAGGAAGATCTCAAATAAACAACCTAACTTTATACTTTGAATGACTAGAAAAACAAACTATGCCCAAAGTTATCACAAGGAAGGAAATAAAAATCAGAATGGAAATAAAGGAAATACAGATGAGAAAAAAAAATTTAAGAAATCAATGAAAGTAAAAACTGGTTTTTTGAAAAAATAAAATTGACAAACTTTTAGCTAGGCTAAGAAAAAAAGAGAGAAGACTCAAATAAAATTAGAAATGAAAGAGGAGACATTACAACTGATACCACAGAGATACAAAGAGTCATAAAAGACTACTATGAATAATTATATGACAACAAATTAGATAGCCTAGAAGAAATTAATAAATTCTTAAAATATATAAACTACCAAGACTGAATAATGAAGACATGGAAAATCTAAAGAGACCAATAATGAGTAAGATTGGATCAGTAATTAAAAACCTCTCAATACAGAAAACCTCAGGACCAGACTAGACACATTCACTGGCAAATCATACCAAACATTTAAATAAAAATGAATACTAATTCTTCTGAAACTCTTCCAAAAAACTGAAGAAGAATGAACACTCCCAAACTCAATTTTCCAGACCAGCATAACCTTGATATAAAAGCCAGATAAAAACACTATAAGAAAACTATGGACCAATATCCCTGATAAATAAAGATGCAAAACTTATCAACAAAATATTAGCAAACTGAATTTAACAACACATAAAAAGAGTTATACATCACGACCAAGTTAAATTTATTCCAGGGTTGAAAGGATGGTTGAACATATACAAATCAATAACATGACATACCACATTAATAGAATGAAAGATAAAAATCATTATCATCTCAATAGATAAAGAAAAAGCAAGTCAATAGATTTGACAAAATGCAACATCGTTTTCTGATAAAAAACGTTCAACAAATTGGGTATAGAAGGAATGTACTTCCACACAATAAAGGCCGTATATCACAAACCCACAGCTAACATCATACTCAACAGTGAAAGGTTGAAAGCCTTTCCTCTAAACTCAGTAACAAAAAAAAGGGTGCCCACTCTCACCTCTTCTATTCAATATAGTGCTAGAATTTCTAGCCAAAGCAATTAGGCAAGAAGAAGAAATAATAGGCATCCAAATCAGAAAGGAAGAAGTAAAATTGTCTGTTTGCAGATATGATCTTATATATAGGAAGTCCTAAAGAGTACATCAAAAAAACTGTTGGAACTAATGACCCAATTCAGTGAGGTTGCAGGATACAAAATCAACATACAGAAATCAGTTGCATTTCAATACATGAAAAATGAAATATCTGAAAAAGAAATAAAGAACATAATCCCATTCACAATAGCATCAAAAAATTAGATACTTAGGAATAAATTTAACCAAAGAGGTGAAAGATTTGTACACTGAAAACTATAAAACTTTGATGAAAGAAATTGAAGAAGATGCAAGTGAAAATAAAGATATTCTTTGTCCATGGATAGGAAAAATTAATATTGTCAAAATGTCCACATTACCCCAAACCACCCATAGATTCAATGCAATCTCTATCAAAATTCCAATGGCATTTTTCACAGAAATAGAAAAACAATCTTAAAATTTGTATGGAACCTTAAAATATCCCAAATAGTCAAAGCAATCCCAAGAAAGAAGAACAATGTTGGAGGCATCACACTTCCTGATTTGAAACTATATTACAGAGACAGCCGGTTAGCTCAGTTGGTTAGAGCATAGTACTCTTAACAAGGTTGCCGGTTTGATTTCTGCATGAGCCACTGTGAGCTGCGCCCTCCACTAGATTGAAACAACTGCTTGACTTGAAGCTGATGGGTCCTGGAAAAACACACTTTAAATAAATAAAACGTTTGGGAGAGAATTATATTACAAAGCTATAATAATCAAAACAGTATGGCACTGGCATAAAAATAGAAATATAGACCAATGAAACAGAATCCAGAGCCCAGGAATCAACCCAAGCATATATCAATTAATATATTTGACAAGGGAGCCAAGAACACTCAATGGGGAAAGGACAGTCTCTCCAATAAATGGTGTTGGGAAAACTGGATAACCACACAAGAAGAATGAAATTGGCCCCCTACTTTACACCACACACAAAAGTTAACTTGAAATGGATTTAAGGCTTAAACATAAGACCTGAAACCTTAAAACTCCTAGAAGAAAAAATAGGGGAAAATCTCCTTGACATTGATGTTGGCAACAATTTTTTGGATATGACACCAAAAGCACAACCACAAATGCAAAAATAAATATGAAGGACTACAATCAACAAAATGAAAAGACAACCTGCAGACTGACAGAAAATATTGCAAACCACATATCTGATAATGGGTTAACATTTAAAATATATAAGGGAAAAAAAAAATATATATATATATAAGGAACTCAACAACAAACAAACAAACAAAAACCAAACAATCCAATTTAAAAAATGGGCAGAAGACCTGAATTTTTCCAAAGAAGACATATAGATTGCCTAGAGGTACATGAAAAGATGCACAACATCACTAATTATCAAGGAAATGCAAATCAAAACCACAATGAGCTATCACCTCACACCTGTTAGAATGGTAATTATCAAAGAAAAAAAAACAACAAGAAATAACAAGTGTTGATGAAGATGTGGAGAAAAGGGAACCCTTGTGCACTGTTGGTGGGAATATAAATTGGTGCAGCCGCTATGGAAAACAGTATGGAGGTTCCTCAAAAAATTAAAAATAGAACAACAATATGATCTAGCAACCCTATTTCTGAGTGTATATCCAAAGGAAATGAAACTGGGGTCTCAAAGAGATATTTGCACTGTCATATTTATGGCAGCATTATTTACAATAGCCAAGATATGGAAACAACCTAATTGTCCTCTACAGATGAATGGATAAAGAAGATATAACACACACACACACACACACACACAAAATGAAACATTATTCAGCCATGAGGAAGAAGGAAATCCTGCTGTTTGTAGCAACATGGATGGACTTTGAGGACATTATGCTAAGTGAAATAAGTCAGACAGAGAAAGACAAATACGGTAGGATATCATTTACATGTGGAATCTAAAAATGTTGGACTCATAAAAGCAGAGAGTAGAATGGTAATTTGCCAGGGGCTGGGGAGGTGATGGAAGTGGGGAGATGTCAGTCGAAGGGTACAAACTTCCAGTTATAAGATGAATAAGTTCTGGGGATCCAACGTACAGTATGGTGATTATAGTTAACAATGTTGTATTGTATACTTGAAAGTTGCTAAGAGAGTAGATCTCAAATGTTCTCAGCACAAAAAAGAAGTGGTAATCCGGTTGAGGTGAACTAAGCCTACTGTGGTAATCATAGTGTCGTAGGTAAGTGTATCAAATCATCAGGTTGTACACCTAAAACTTACACAATACTGTATGTCAATTATATCTCAGTGGAGCTGGGGAAAAGAAAAACACAAGGAGTCAAAAATGAGAAAAAGTTCAAATGGTTATAGCGATGCTGGCTCCAAAGTCCCTGAATTGCTGGATCAACGCCAGCAGCCACCTATATTCAAGCTTTCTGTTATGAGAGAAAAATGAGCACTGTGTGTGTGTGTGTGTGTGTGTTTAATTGGGGAATATTGGGGAACAGTGTGTTTTTCCAGGACCCATCAGCTCCAAGTCAAATCGTTGATTTCAATCTAGTTGTGGAGGGCGCCGCTCACTGGCCCATGTGGGAATCGAACTGGCGACGTTGGTGTTATGAGCTATGAGCAGCACTGCGCTCTAACCAACTGAGCCAACTGGCCACCCGTGCCCTGTTTTTTTTTTTTTTTTTTTTTTTTTTTTTTTTATTTAAGCTGCTGTAAAATGGGTTTTATGCTATTTGCAGTTTAAAGTGCTCACGATGGACACCCCTGTCTGTCCCCATGAGAGCCACAGCTCTTATTTAGCTTATGTGGACAGTCTCGAGCAACCAGACCACAGAGGTCCTGTGTGATCAGGAAAAAAATTCTGTTTCACATGAAATTCGGGGAACTAAAAGGCTCTTTTGTCTATGTGCTTCTAAGATGGGGGGGGGGGCAGGCAGGGAGGAAGGAAGGGACATTTTGGATCAAAGTTTAGGACTCAGCTTTAAAGACCATGAGACTTGGAATCCCCAGGCTTATTGAAAATCTTTCAATGCGGCACTAGATTGACAAAGTGTTTCCTCAACACAGAAGCCCTGAGGAGTATGAAGAACAAGAAATCTGAGGGAAGGGAAGGAGGTAAATATAAGGGGATGAGGAATTTCCTTTCAAGTTGAGTGTCTTGACTGGCTTGAGTACCAGTTAAGGTTGAGATAATGAGGAGCGATGTCATGATGCAGGTCAGAAACAGGAAGGAGAGCATGTGGTTAGCCAAATGGGCAGGTTTCCCATGGGCCTGAGACCCAGGAAGCCTTCTTAGTCGTTTGCATATATAAGGCGTATCTACATGCATACGCATATTACATCGAGGACTGACTGCCCCTGGAACTATTACAGATTTTCAAAGAGATCTGGGACCCAAAAAGTGATGGAAACTACTAATCTGGTCAACCTGACCGATTTCACAAAGTGGGTGAGCACTCATTTTGGCCACAAGGTGTGCTGCACAGACACTTTCTAACGTTTCAAAAAAAAACAATCAAGGCTCAATCACGGAACTGACATCAGTCACAGATGACTGTAACCTTTTAGTGTACAAGAGGTTTTTTTGTTCCCACCCTGCTATTATACTTGTCTCACTTGAACTTTGGATTTGTGCTTGCAGAATGGTAAACATGTTGCTAGATACTGGTTGTGATTGCTCCTACCTCTTGTTTTAGCCAGAATTGGGGGTGTTCGGAGCCCCCTCCACCATTTCTATGGTTGATAGAGTGCTGATTCTATTTCACTGGCAGACCTCACATGGACTCAGAGAGCCACAGGTTGAGAGAAAATGTTAAAGACAATCTCCTGTTTTCCAGATGAATTCACTGAGGCCCAGAATTGTTTCGGAGCTAATCTGAGTGGGGGCCAACACTGTACCTCTTTGCAATGCCCTGCTTATATCCCATTCCACCTCTCCCACCAGGAAAGGGTCACTGTTCACTGTTGCCTAAACGGCCCCTTCTAAGGTTCCACTAACCAGTGGTTGTAGGAAGTTTTAGTGCCATATGGGATTGGCAATACTCCATGTCACTGCAAGTGACCCCCTTGGGAGGAAGCAATGACAAAGATCAGTCAATTAGCTGAAAGAAGGTGGATTGACAATGCAGTCATTTGGAAAACCATTTAATTTCACTTGCTGCCAACTTCAGATAAGAAGCATATACACAATCACCTAAGACAGGAATGTCGGTTAATAGTTTTCTTAAGTGTTTAAATATTACCACTTACTGGTGATTACCTCTTTGCATATTTGTAAGAAAATAAATAAAATGAAATGTGTTACTGTGATATTAAACCATATTTTGTTATGAGATTTAAATAAATTTCATATTGTAGTCTGCCAATTATGTTCTTTCTCTCCAGTTTCTGAATTTAACTAATTAAAATAGTAATGGGTCTGTGAGCAAAGTTTATATTAATATTTTGATTATTGAGGTACTGAGAGAAAATGATTTCCCACAATATCCATTTTCACTTAGCTAATTAAATAATTTCCCATTTTACACTAGGAGAGAAAGAATGAGGTAGAAAATATCTTTGAGGTTTCTAACATGAGCAACTTGGAAGATGAATTCACATAATTAGAAATCCATTCATAACTATGGTAGATTATTTGCAAAAAGGACTGCACTAACTTCCCTTCTCTCTGCCCTTGAGCATTTCCCTCCCACATTGACTCTCGGCTTGCCCATCTGACTGGCTTTGTTTAATGGGACAATAGCAAATGTGACATAAGCAAAGACCTGAAAAGTATTTGTGCATTGCTCTTGAGAGCTCTATAATCAAGACCATGTAAATGAGCCCAGTCTAGCCTACTGGATGACGAGGGACACATAGCCAAGTCATCCCCTGCCTTACCTGACAATAGAGCCAACAACCAGACACGTGAAAGAGGCCATCTGGGATGAGCCAACCTCAGCCAAGCTTACCCAGACCAGAAGAACAGCCAGCCAAATAATGAGAAATTATAAATATTTATATTAAAAAAAAAAATATATATATATATATCTCTTTGAAGCCCCAAAGTTTGAGGTGGTTTGTTTTGTAGCAAAAGCTAAATGTTATAAAAGGTATCATCTTTAAACATTGCATTTATAGAGAGAGGGGGGAAAAAGAGAAGATTAAATGATTTGTAGCTCCATTCCTGTGTTCCATTCACAGTAAAATTTATTGAAAGACTGTGCATACTCATTGTCTCCACTTCGCTTCTCCTAAATATCCTTAGTCTCCAATTGGATTTCTATCTGCTCCATGCTCCTGAACCTGTTTCTAGAATGCCACACTCCCCTGGCCTACCACTCTTAGTCTTTTCAGTCTCCTTTCTGACTCTGTCTCTTCTTCCCAGTTTCTAAAGGTTGAGCTTCTGAGTCTTCTCTATTTTTGCACTATTTCCCCGCATAATTCAGCCTGTCCCATAACTTTAAATGCTATCTATACACTTATGACTCCCATATTTATACCTCCAACCCTGCCCTCTCATCTGAATGCCAGGTTCCTATAGCCAACTACCTACTAGACATCTCCACATGGCTATCAAACCTAACATGTCCAAAATAGGACTGTAGCTACGCCACACAGGACTCCCAACACGTCCTTCCCACAGCTTTCCTAGTATCTATTCTTGGCATCTCCAATCATCTAGTTGACCAGACAAGAAGATAGAAGTTGTCTTTAATTCCTTCCTTTCTCTCTCCCTTTCAGTGCAATCCATTAGCAAATTGTGTTAGTTCTGTGTCCAAAATATATCACATGTAACTTCTCTCTGCTTCCTCCTTTAACATATTAGTTCAAAACACCATCATTTCTTTTCTAAGTTATTACAGTAGCCCCCTAAATGGATCCCACTTCTACCCTTTCTCCTCTGTAGTTTATTCTCCAGACAGCAGCGAAAATGATGATTTCAAAACATTCAACATGTGTCAGATCAAATTACTCCCTTGCTTAAATCCTCCAATGACTTTATACTGTACCACAAATAAAGTACAAACTCCTTACAGTATAATCTAGCCTCTGCCTTCTTCTCTGACGTGTCTGATTCCACCACCAGAATGTGAAATTCATGAATTTTGTTTGTTTTGATTATTTGTTTGTTGTTGATAGTCAATTCAATAGGAATATATTAAATAAATGACTGAACAGTCATAAAATGAATCAAAGTCTGCGCTGACACTTATGTTCTTAATATCATAATTTTCTTATTTAAATGTTTTTAACCCTTTTGCCGTGACGTTCATTTATATCCGAATGAATATATCCGAAATTTTTATACATAAAAGTAATGTCATTTATATACAAAGCAGTGCAAATTGTTATTATTAAATGTATAAAATAGTCAAAATATCAACTTTCTCTTTTTTGTGAATTTCTGACACATTTTGGAAAAAAAAACCTTGAAATCAATTAATGCAGCAAAAGAGTCAATACATCAAAAGTGTATGAAATACATATGCCTTCACAATTAGTAAATGTAAGTATCACCATACTTGAAACTCTTTGTGGTGACTGTTACCTGTATGATCAGTGGATGCCTTCATGGAATTAGATTCCCTAATCTGAACAGGAATAATGAAATCCTGGAGTGATAAAACAAAATAATAATGAAATTCTCCTAGATTTCCTATTTCTATAGATATTACAAACAATAGACTCGGGCTAGTATCTTCATATATAGTGATGAGAAGTACATGTAGAGCTCTGCTGGCCATTTTCCTTTGATCCTCTAATCTCCTCTCCACCTATCAGTATTTTGTTCTGTGCCCTCAGGGTTGAACTATCTCATCTTCTGATTTAATATTGGGTTCACTAGCAGGAGATTGGAAGGTAGAAGGAGAGTGAGGTCAGTGTATTTACTCCTCCCCTGCTGGACGGTGGGTTGCCCATATCCTGTCAAAGGTCATAGGTTCTCTCTAGGGGTCCTTTCTATACAACCACTCTACCTAGTTAGGGTAATTCTTCCCTCCATTTGCTCTTTCATGCTGTTACTAGCCCTGGACTATTACCATACCTTCTCTAAACGCTACTCACATCTTTTTGTAAATGCCCCTTTATTAACTCACCTCAATTACTCAGTTTGAATGTGCCATTTGGTTCACGCTGGGACCCTGAATGATATAGTAATTGGTACCAGAATTGGTCCTAAGACACAGAAGACTAAAATGGAATTCTGGGATATAATGGATCACAAATTTGAGGAGTGCATTCATAACTTCCTTGGGACACTGATAATCCCTGTGGATTCAGTGACATCATAATAATTCAAATTATCACACAGTACGGGTGTAGGGCACAGTTCTGTGAAAGCAAAAAGCTGTGGAGGTTGGTTAGTACCGTGTTTCCCTAAAAATACGACTTAGCCAGGCCATCAGCTCTAATGCGTCTTTTGGAGCAAAAATTAATATAAGACCCAGGATTATATTATATTACATCATATAAGACCTAGGATTATATTATATTATATTATATTATATTATATTATATTATATTATATTATATTATATTATATCAGAACCGGGATTATATTACATTATATTATACCTGGTCTTATATTAAAATAAGACCGGGTCTTGTATTCATTTTTGCTCCAAAAATGGTCCAGCTGATGGTCCAGCTAGGTCTTATTTTCAGGGAAACACGGTATGCACTAATAGTGATTATAAGATTGTGAGTCCGCTGATATTTTGAATTATTCTAGAAAGAGTATGTGGAAGGGAGAATAAATTGAAAGCTTAGTTTTCAACTCAGGGCACAGGTGCAAAATAAGAAAGCTTTGAAGGCAGCTAAAGTGGTTGGTCACCTCCTAAAGTTATGGGGCACGTATGGTTGAGGACCAAGCTCACAGATGCTAAATGGGATCCTGAGAAATAGAATAGGAACATCTGGATAGACACAGACACCGAGAATTTTGAACCCCAAATCTCCCTGAACCCCCTTCTGGAAGAGAGAGACCCTCTAGACCAGGGGTGTCCAAACTGCGGCCCGCGGGCCAACTGTGGCCCACAATCCATTTTTAATTGGCCCGCAGCAAATTCCAAAAATATATTTAGTTTACTTAAATAAACCAGGTGAGGCAATACGTACTTCACCTTGAGTGAGAGGCCCAGCTGTTTGTGTATTTTACCGCATTTGGCCCTTGGTAAAAAACATTGAAAAAAGTTTGGACACCCCTGCTCTAGACTCTCTTGCAATCAGATAATGATTCAAGTCACAACTGTGGTTCTAGATATATTACCTGTTTATGGCCAAATAAATAGAACCTCTGGCACCTGGTTTGTAGCTACTGACTTAACAAAATTGTTTAACCTATCCCTATCAACAGAGGTCATCAGAAGCCATCTGCCTTCACATGCAAGGACGGCAGTATACCTGAGTATACTAATGGGTTATGTCAGCTCTTGTTCTCTGCAATAATAGAGGCTGAGCAGTCCTTAGTCATCTTTATTTCCCACAGAGTAGTGTGCTGACACAGTATAATCATGACATTATGGTAACTGGACCCAGTAAACAGGAAGTAGACATAGTAAGTAAGAAAGTAAGTAAGTAAGATATATGCATGCCGGAGCGTGAGAGATAAACAAGAAGATTCAGGGACCTACTGCATCATTTAGGTTTCTAGGGGCCCAGTGGTCTTGAGAATGTTGGGAAATCACCTCTAAATGAGATAAGCTGCTGCTTCTTACACAACCTATCACAATGAAAGAAGCACAGTGATTTCAGAGTTAACACAGTCTACATTTGGTCATGCTTCTCGAATCCACTAAGTAGGCCCTGGAGCAAGATAAGACTCTGTGGTAGGTTCAGGCTGTAATGCTAGTTGTCCTGTCACTTGAGCCTTATCTCTCAACAGACCAGTATCAGAAGTATCTAGGGGCAGATAGCAGAACTGCATGGAGCCTGGATAGGTCTCAATGGGAGAAACATCTACCAACAATTCTCCATTTGAAAAGCAATACCTGGTTTGCTACTAGGCCCAGGTAGAAACCGAGTGCCTGACCAACATAACTGCCCACCATTAACTGGGTATCATCTTCCCCACATTATCATAAAACTAAATTGCATAGCACCGTTCCATAGTAAAATAGAAATGGTATATACAAGACTGAACCCAAGCAAGTCCCAAAAAGGCACAAATAAACTGCTTCAGTTGATTGCTCACACTCCCATGTTACCTGCTCCTATTGCTTTACTGAATTGCCTTTAACCTACACTGATGGCCCCATGAGGAGTTCCCTCCGATCAGTTAACGGAAAAGGTAGAAGCTCAGTCCTGAGTTACAGATGGATCTGCTAGAAGTCAACAGCCACCTAAGCATGAGTGGCCTTGAAAAACATTGGTGAAGGGGAATCCACCCTGAGGATCCAGCTTCAGGTTATTCATCTGGTTGTCCACTTTCTTTAGCAAGAGAGATGGCCCAAGATAAGGATCTATCCTAATTCCAGGTGATTCACTAACAAGTTGGCTGGCTGTTCGGAGAATTAGAAAGAATAAGATTAAAAAATTGATGACAAGGGGGTGGCCGGTTAGCTCAGTTGGTTAGAGTGTGGTGCTGGTAGCACCAAGGTTGCCGGTTCGATCCCTGCCTGGACTACTCTGAGCTGCACCCTCCTTAAAAAAAAAAAAAGAAAAAAGAAAAATTGATGACACGGACAGATAGATTTCTCAGAATGGAAAGAAAGTTTGAAAGCATTTTGATGAGGTCATCCACTTCAGAGGTGGGCCCAGTAATTAGGTACACAAAGTAACCTGTCCTGTGAATATTTGTCAGTCTCTTTCTCCAGCCACCGTCTTCTTAAGGACTAGGAATGATTACAGCTTCTATCGCTAACCCTAGGGTTCTATACCATCTTTTTTGGCTTCCATAAACCCGTGTCTAATCAAAATATATGGGTAGGCACGATATTGGTTTTCCTACCCAGAACTTTTTAAACATTCCTCAGTTACCCAGTTTCAATGTGCCATATGTTTTCTACCGGGAACTTGACTGATATAAAAATGTAAGTAAACTTTTAAAAATCCTTTCAGCTATTACAATCTTAGCAACGTGGGTAAGTTGTATAACTCTCTAAACCTTGGGCTACTCTGTGGAAAACGAGGACACCTTTCTCAGAGTGCTATGTGGACCTGAATATTGAAAGCATAGTTCCTGATACATAGCTAACATTCAGAAAGTGGTGTGGTTATTTTTATTAACCTTACTAAATGAACTAAAAGGAAACCTGAATGGAATTTTGCCAAGGTAAGTGACTATGTAATATACCTTTAGAAATACTACCACCAATTAGTAATAATAATTGCCAATGCTTGCTAAATACTTTCAGTGTCAAGCACTCTTGTAATCACCTCATAGGCCTTATCTGCTTTGCTCTTCATAACAAACATAGGAGGAAGGCACTACTGTGATCCCCATTTTCCATATGAGGATAAGTAATTCACCCAGTGATACTGCTGGTAAGTAGCAGAACTAGAATTCAAACTGAAGTCTGCAGAGTGCAAGTGTTAACCACTATGTTATGCTGCCTTCACACCAGTTCAAAATATTAGCACACATTGACAAATCCACCAATGAACATATATCTACTGTATTGTACCGTTTATACACCTCCCCAGGTTTGCTCTGCAACACCTGCCTTCCATGTCCTCACCTGCCTCACCTCCTACCAGTGCCAACAATTTTATCGGCCTTAGGGTGAGGCCAGGTTTTGGCCTCCATTATATCCACTGTAGTGGGAGCCATACCCAGTGCCCAGAGGCCTGACCTAACCAGAATTACAGACTCAGAAGAGGTACAGCAGGTCCTCAAATAACATCATTTCGTTCAATGTCATTTTGTTACGACATTGATGAGATGCTGTGGGAACATAACTCTTGTTTATATCAATCAGCCTAGGGTAAAATTTGTTTCATTATACATCGTTTCGCTGCAGTTCCAAGAACCCATCGGCGACATTAAGTGACAACTTACTATACTGCAGCAAGAAGTATACAATGTGTCTTCCTCTGGCAACCCTTTAGAAAGGTTAGGTGACAGATCCCTGAGTTGGGGAGGGCTGAACACTCCCTATGGTGAACTCTAACCAGTGAGGGATATGAGACAGAAAGAAATTGGCAGACACATTCCTCTTCCTTCCTCCTTCCAACAGACTGCTCCCAGGAACAGTGGCTTGGTGCAGCGTGTCTGGAGATAAGTCGCATGACGAAGCAATCAGCAATATTTTTCTCATGAATGTCTGCCCAGCTTGTTAATACATCACCTTGTATTTGCTTTCCCTGCTTCCTCGCCTTTCTGCCCCTTTCCCCTCATTCTCGCTGCCTGGGATTGTGCCAGCCTTTCAATTAGGGTGACAGATGTCCAGGTTTGCCTTGGGCTGCGGGACTGCCAGGATGTGGGACAATCAATGCTAACACCTGGACAACCCCAGGCAAAGTCCACTCTCAAGAAAGCATTAGGATTTAAGCATTGGGCTCTGCTTTCTAAAGAATCCTAGGTGTGACAATCAGGACCAGTGGGAGTGGACCGCGGGAGTGGATCATAAGGCTAGATGGAGAGAAATTTATCAACAGAGAACTGTCCCATGACTTGCAGTTTAATTCCTAGCAAGGACCCCTGGGACTGGTCTTAATTACATTGCTGGGATGGCTCCTTGAAGCTTGGGCAGACGCATGATGGCCTATTGCAGACATTCTGGAACTGCCTGACAAAGCCCCGAGAAGAGGTGACAAGGTGAGAGAGGGAAAATGTAGGAATGGATTAATATGTGCAGCTGGAGAACTGCAGCACCGACTTTTCTCTGGGAGGGCCAACAGGATACTTCATTCACTGAAGGAATAAGGAATGCGCTGGTGAGAAGGGCAATTCTCTATCTTTGAGAAACTCCACATGCCAACATTGCAAATAGGAGATGCTGCAATGATCTCAGCCTCCCAAGTACCAAAGGGGATGACGGAAGCAGGCTCCTTCACCCTCTGGTTTATGCAAGAGTGGAGCACCAGCAAGAGAGCAGTGAACTCAGGGGAGGTTATTCACCCAGTCCCTCCCTGTGGGGTTGCCACAGGCTGGCTGCATTCCTCTGCTGAAGCTCACAGCTCCTCTTCGCTGGCTGTCTCCAGGCAGCCTTTCTGCCTCCAAGTTCAGTCTCCCCACCTCTTTACTCCTAGGAGGTCCCTGTTACTAGCTCCAGGGTATTACCCTGTTCCTTTGGGCTTCCCAATACCCTGCTCTACTTTAAAAATAATCCCTTTCTGAAATTGATTAATTTGAGTGTACTATCTGTTTCCTGCCAGGGCCTCATATATGCTTAGAATATATTTGGGAATTTTTCCCAGAAACCTTGGGGAGAGGAACTGGGTCGCTAGGGGACGGGCAGGGGAGGAAAATTTTCCATTGTATACTTTCCAATTTAGAACCATATCAATGCATTACTTATTAAGAAGTAGATTCCACGCTCTTGTACAATTTTAATAGCAATGTTAAGTGTGTGGGGGACAAAGGGGACACAATGTGGCGATTGATACTATAAGCCTTAAAAATGAGACACTGTATTTCTACTTCTAGGAATCGATCCTCAAAAAATAATTAAAGATACAAAAATTCATGTACAAGGAGGATTCATTGCAACCTTTTCTTATATAAAACTGGCTAACAATGTAAATGTTCAACAATAGGGACATTTGGAGAAAAACATATGACAGACATCTCTGTAGCCATCAAAGATGGTGCCTTTTAGAAAAGTTTTAAAGAACACAGGAGACTCTCACGATATAATGTTAGGTGACAGAAGTAGAATACAAAAGTCTGTATAATTTTTTTAAATACATCTGCCTTTATCATCTCTATTTTACTCATAAAGGCACCTAGACAGAGTAGTTAGTACTTGTATGTGCGCAAGGTCACAGGGTTTATCAATTTGGATTTTTGGGGCTATGAGTAACAGAATATTGAACTTAAAGGAACTTAAACAATAGAAGTATTTGATTTTCTCACCAAGAGCTCTGAGGGTAGAAAATTCTAGGGTTGGTTTGGCAGCTCAATTATGTCATTAAAGACCCATGTTCTTTCCATCATTTTATTCTGTCACCCTCAGTGTGTGAGCTTTTTGTCCTCAGGCTTGTCACTTCAGGTCACAAAAGGCTGCTGCAGCTCCAAATGTCATATCATCACAGGAAATGATCAAAGCAGGAAGGCCTTAGAAGCCAACTGGGTTATATCAGGTTCTTTGTCTGGGCCAGCTCTTTGGGGGCCCATGATCTAACCCAGGGGTTTTCCAAATATATCTGCACTGCAAAATGAACTCTTATCATGGGGGTCTACTGTTCTTGCTTAAAGGACTTGAAACAAAACCAAAAAGACAGTCAACCTTTTAATGGAGTCTCTTCATCTGTAAAACGAGTAGGTTCGACTAGGTCATCTGTAAGGTCCCTTCCAGCTCTGCCTGGCTCTGATTAGGAAAAAGACTGACAGAAAACACACCAAATGATGAGTCGTGATTAATTTTGGATGGTAAGATTATGGAGGACTTTCGTTTTCTTCTTTATGATTTTCTTTCTTGTCCAAATTTTCTAGAATGAGTAATGCATTGTTTATGTGATGAGAACATATATCATTTTTAAAAGATCCTAAATGTTCTAAACTAGAAAACTTTTTTAAATTAACTTTACAAATGTCTTATGTGTTGTTATTTCCTTTAGTTTGTCTGCCAATAATTCAGCCTGTTTCCCTATGTCCTATTCCCATACTTTGACCATCCTGCTATATAAGTAAATGTTATCTGTAGCTGCAGTTATGGGCCTTTTAGTAAAATAGTCGACATGGATAATGATGGATAGTAAGCAAGCTATTTCTTTTTGTGTAAGCTCAACTGTCTTAACAATTGAAATCCCTCCAGGAAAAGCCACAGAATATGTAGGTAAATCCACAATGCATTTAACTGCCTGTAAAACTTAGTTATGCAACCGAAATGCCCATCGGTAGATGACTGGATTAAGAAGCTGTGGTACATTTATACAATGGAGTACTACGCAGCCATAAAGAAGAAAGAAATCTTATCATTTGCAGCAACATGGATGGATCTAGAGAACATTATGTTAAGTGAAATAAGTCAGAAAGAGAAAGACAAGTACCATATGATCTCACTTATATGCGGAATCTAAAGAAAAGACTATGTGAATGAACTAATCAGAAACACTTTTGGGGACACAAAGAAAAAACCGAGAGTTGTTAGATGGGTGTGTGTGGGGGGGCTGGGGATAAGGGGAAAGGTGAAGGGATTTGGAAGCAGCTGGTAACCACAAGCTGGCCTCAGGGTTTTTTTGAAAATTAATTTGGGGAAGGTATTCAATAATGTTGTAAAGATTTTGTTGGGTATCCGATGGACATGCGTCCTATTTGGGAGACCACCTCAGGGATACTGTGGATGCCTGATCATGGCATTGTACACCAGAAGCTAAACATTAATGAATACCAACTATAATTTTATATATATAATGTGATGGTTCAGTGTGAGGTCGGAGGGATAGTGGATGGGGGGAGGGGGGTTCACAGTGTGAGGGATATAAATGATGAACGTCTAAGTATTACCTTGTCTTGTACACCTGAAACTAATAAATAAAAAAAAAAACTTAGTTATGAATCACAGGTTGTAAAGTACATAGTGTTTGGGGATTTTGTTGGGTGTCCGATGGACATGTGTCCTGTTTGGGAGACCACCTCAGGGATGCTGTGGATGCCTGGTCATGGCATTGTACACCAGAGGCTGGACATTAATGAATGCCAACTATAATTTTATGTGTATAATGTGATGGCTCGGTGTGAGGTCGGGGTGGTGGTGGATGGGGGGAGGGGGGTTCACGGTGTGAGGGATGTAAAAATAAAATAAAATAAAATAAAATAAAATAAAATAAAATAAAAAGTACAATCACATCTAGATGTATGTACAAAATTACTCAGAACTACATACTAATCTTTGTAGTTTGTTTCACATGGAAACTGATTTGTCTGTCAACAAACTCCAAAGGTCTTTGGGTCCAATGCACCTCACAAATTCCTTAACATTCGTGAGGCACTGACACGTTAAAAAAAAGCAAAACACAAGCAGAGAAGTTAATAAGTTTTTATTGGCAACAAATATAGTCAGTTGACTTTTCTACAGTAACAGACTTACTTCATTCATTTTTTTATGTTCTTCATTCAAGAAATATTTATTGATATGTGCGCCACGGGAGATACAAAGATGACTGGCCGGAGGAGCTTACAGTCTAGTAGGGGAGATGGAACACGTACCTGGGATACACAGAGCTACATTTCATTAAGATGAATCTAATATTGGGCATAATGTGCGCTGGGGCAAGAAGAAGTAAAGGAAGCTGAGAGGCCACTGAAATTCTCTCGGTGAGGAGAGAAGAGATGTGAAAGACTGTTGAGGTAGAATTGGCAGGACTGAGCTGGACAATCACTTCATTCATTTTTGAGAAAATGTCTGCCAAATACCCACATCAGAAACACCAGAGTTTGTCTATCAGTCATTCTTTCAAGTGAAAATGGCGCTCCCTGAACAAAGCAGTTAGTTCAATTCACAACTCAAACAATCCCATGAGTCCTTTTCCTTGAGACAACCATCATCCTTTGGCATACAGCATAATACCCATTTGATCACACAGACTATAAAAAAAGATATGTCTTTAAGGATCAAAATTTAATCATCTTTACTGTGTATTCAATGACATTTTAAGTGCCTTTGTTGTTGTTTTTTTGCAACTATGTGGAGATGAAGAATACAATGACTTCTATTACAGTTTGGTGTCAGTGCCTTAGCCTATGTTAAAGAGTCAGCAGTTTTACCCACTTTTGCTTTTGCTCCATGAATGCAATGGCAACTCACAGGAAAATGCAAATAAAGTATTATTATTACATCATGGGTCCCCTGAAAGTGTCATGGAGACTCCCAGCGGTCTGCAGACCACACTTCGAGAACCACTGCTTTCAATTATGAGCAGGTAAAATTTAATTTTAAAAAAGAAAACTAAATAAAAGAGGAAAAGGAAATTAAGACAAAAATAAACTATATGTGTTAATTAGTAGAGTAAAAAATAAGACTCTCAATCCCTTAAAGAATGAAATTCTACATTATCAGTGAGCTACATAAGTTAAGTCTTGGGTAACAATAAATGAAAAGGCAATTCCTAAAATAATTTAGTTTTCTTACTATGCAATATTCTATTACCTTATCAAAATTTCAAACACACATTATTATGCTAGTTTGTTACATTTTTCTCCCTGACCCATCCCTACTTCACTCTAAGAGTTTCTGGAGATTAGGAGCTATATATTATTCATAATTGAAACCTACGCTTGGCACATAGCGTTTCACAAATGTGTGTTTTCGTGAAGTAATATATTTATCAATCAATCAAGAAACAATATGAGTTTTTAAAATTAAAACTATACGAGTTAGTCGAAATAAGAAAGAAGCTAATATATCATTTTCTTCAGGGGCAGATACATTAAAATAAATCACCTAAAAACGTGTCTGTACTGAGTTCTTAAAGTATTACCAATTAAAAAGAATCTTGCCTCACATAACTTATATTCACAAAATTATTTAATCACTCCATTTTTCTCTATTCTTATTTCTGACTCCACTAAAGACATATCAAAAGCAGAATGTCTGCAATGCCAGAAGTGAAGTATGGTGAACTGGGCATCTAAGTCTAGTTCCAGACTATCAGAATGATTTTTTGCCACCTAATAAGCACTGAGCGGAGTCTAAGATACCCACACATAAGAAAGCACAAATGCACACACACATACATACACACCACACAACAGGTAGGAGAGGAAACAAGGCAGAATACAACAAATGCACTGGAAGATAATAGAGGGTGTGCGTATGCATGTGCGTGTGTTTAGAAGAGTGTGTAGTATGGTTCCCAGTTTGGTAATGCTATCTATTCTAGGTTTTTCTTTAATTTTCTTTAATAATTTTAAAAAACTAGAATGGCCATAGAGGTCACTGGTCCAATCCTACCAATTTACAGGTAAGAAAACAATGCCCAGTGAGCTGAAGTATAACCCATAGGACAATATAGAAAAACAAAGGTGCCTTATTTTGTTGGTGTTTGAGTTCCCTCTCCCAATGTCCCCTACCCTCGCCCATATTATACCTGAGTGAAGATTCTGGGATCATGTTTATTATGATCCAAGAAATGGTGGAAATGCGTTTTCTAGATTTGCTTTGCTTCATCATTAATGTTTGCCCAGCTGTTTAGGAATAAAGCCACCTTGATCAAATCCCCGTTTGAATCATTTTCAAAACAAATCACTTCAGGTTAAGATACAGCTACCAGCAGCATTATGTAGCTTGCATGATTGCTACTTTGAAGGGGTTTCTAAGGCACACGTAGATGTTAAAAAAGAAAAAGTATTAGAGGGAAACTCATCGTATGGAAATAGCAGCTAACAGAGGGTCATTCATTCATTTATTCATTGTTTATTGAGGAATTACTAAGCATCAGTGCTGTTCTAGGTTCCAGGGATATAGCAGTAAGCAAGATAGACAAGATCATTTAGAAGATACTAGAGAATTCCATGAAGCTTACATTATATTGGAGAGAAACCAAGGTGAAGAAAGAAATTAATCATATCTCATAGAGATGAGCAACATGAAGAAAAGAGAACAAATTAATGGGACAAAGAACAACTGATGGAATAGTGGGGAATGGGATTTCTTCAGAAGCTTGGTAGGAAAGGCATCTTAGGCTAAGATGCAAATGATGAAACTATAGCCATAAGACAAGATATATGGAATGAGCACTCTTAGCAGAAGGAACCAATAGAGTAAAGCCCTTAGAGGGGGTGTGTATGGTTGGAGTATAGTGAGTGAAGGAGAGAGAATTGTACAAGATGGGGACGAAGAGGTCAGCTGAGGCCTGATCATAAAGGCTGTGCTAGGAGTTTGGATTTTATTCTAAGCACAATAGACAGTTATTGAGATTTGTTTTATGTTTCACTTTTATTTTGAAATAATTTTAGACTTACAAACGAGCTGCAAAGATAGTACAGAGAGTATCCTGTGTATCCTTCATCCAGATTCCACTGATGTTAACATTCTACATAACCATAGTACAATTATCAAAAATAAGAAATTAACATTTGTACAATACTATTAACTAACCTACAGATATTATATTATTCAGATTTCACTCATTTTTGAACTACTAATATCCTTTTTCTAGTTCAAGATCCAATCCAGGATTCCACACTGAATTTACTGACAATTCCTCAGCATGTCTTTTTTTTTTAAAATAACATTGTATTTTTCAATTACAGTTGACATACAATATTAGTTTTAGGTATACAACATAGTGATTAGATATTTATATAACTTACAAAGAGATCACCCTGATAAATCTAGTACCCATCTGACACCATAATTATTACAATATTATTGACTATATTCCTTATGCTGTTCTTTACATCCCCATGACTATTTTGTAACTGCTAATTTGTACTTCTTAATCCCTTCACCTTTTTTTACCCCCCGAATCTCCCACCCACTTGGCAACCATCAAAATGTTCTCTGTAACTATGAGTCTGGTTTTTTTGTCTTATATAACCTTGATATTTTTGAAGAGTACTGGACAGGTATTTTGGGTTGTGTTTGTCTGAAGTTTTCTCATGATTAGATTGAGGTTATGGATTTTTGAGAAGAATAACACAAAGGTGAAGTGCCCTTCCCACTGCATTATATCAGGGGTAGATGATACCAATATGTCTTTTCACTGATGATGTTAATCATAATCACTTGGTTAAAGTGGTATCTGCCAGGTTTCTCCAATATAAAGTTACTTTCCCCCCATTTTATTTGCTCATGTGTCTGTAGGTCAGCAATTGGGGCTGGGTTCAGCCATGTGGATTTTCTGCTGGTCTTACCTTATGCAGTTTCAGTTGTCTGATGGCTCAACTAGAACTGAATAGTCTAAGACGGCCTCACTCACATGTCTGGCAGTTGGTGTTGGCGACTGACTGGGTCACTTGCTGTATCTGACTGATCTGGGCTTGTTCACCTAGAAATTGGATTCTAAAAGGAGCAAAAGAGAAGGCAAGCCCCAGTACACAAGCACTTATTAGCATCTGCTCGTGTCACATTTGCTAATGTCCCATTGGCCAAAGGAAGTCATATGGCCAAGCCTAGTCATATGCCCATGGGGTGGGCAGGGGACTATACAGGGTAGACAGGGTGCTGTGGTGCATGGAGTACCATTAATTTAACAACCAGCCACAAGGCGATTAGAAGCAGTGCTCTCTTCCTACAGCCAGGAAACAACAGCTAAAACTAAATAGAAAAGTGAACCAGTTATTCTTCTGGAAAAACATCATTTTCCTGAGAGTATTATAATCTAGTCTAGGACATCTGCAATTTTTCTCAATGTCAAAAATTCTAAAGACAATCAATTTGAAAAATACATGTGTCATAGAATATTCTGCAAAGAGAGAGGTCATATAATTAGATGATGATAGTGTTTAGCCGCTTCAAAAACATGTGAACTTGGCCCTTCTGCTTTGAATGAGCATATTTGTAGATAGGAGATTGAACCAGATGACCTTTACTGTTCTTTTCCAGTACTGAAATTTTACCATAAACCCTTTAGTAATCAGTCTATTACAGTTCGTTCTGTCTTGGCTGAGGAAAATGCCCTTTTTTCCTACAAGCACATACACATACGCCTCTGCATAAAGCGGAGCTCTGAGACAAATGACAGTTCTGTTTTATAATATTTGTCTCCTGACAGAAGAGGACCAGCTCTTGAGTTATTGCCTCATTAGTGAAAATAAAAATCATCGACAACTCCCAGAATTATGGGAATGGAAATATTGAAACTTTGGTTTGCAAGGGCTATTTCTGACTTTCATTTTTCTTTGAACGCCAGAAACTTGGATTTCTCTCCCCCTATTCCTAGATTAGTGTAAAGGCTGTAAAAAGAAATGTTGAAGGTTGGAAGTAGAACAAACTGTAGGCATGCACAAAGAAGAAAAAAGAGGTAATCATTGTTGTGTTTCAAGCTGATTAGAAGGGAAAATATAAATAATGTTCATTGTTTTCTAAAGAATTCCCCCTAAGAGGTAAAATTCTTATTTCACATAACATCATGAAAAGAGAGCTTTGCTGACCCAGAATTAGATGCCCAAGTTTTTTATTTGCTGTGCTGGCACAGCAAAGCTTATGGGCAACTTATAATTGCCTGAGTGCCCAAAGGTTATGGATCAATCACTGCCAGTCATGGCAAGTTGCAAGCCTGGGAATAGTCAGAGAGGCTCGGGATCTTTTTCACTAAGGCAAAATGGCTTATTGTTAGATTTGGAGGAAAAACAGTGAAAGGAAAATGCTACTGAGTGTACTTAGTGAGAAACATCATTTATATCTGACAGTAGCACATTTTTAATAATGAGGCCAGCAGGGAAAAGATGGGGAGCAGGAAAGACCTTACAAGGAGAGCTCTTTCCACAGGGGGAAAAGAATATTATATTTTAAAAATGCAGTGTGCAGCATTTACTTTTATTTTTAAGGGAAAAAATGCTTGAAAATCAACCCCACCCACTGACTTCATCTCATCTCAACTGACTTACTCTTGCCAGCTAACATTTCTTGGTTATACACATCTGAATTCCTTTATAACTGAGCTTATTGTTTTTAATTTTTCAAATATTCTACATCGTCCTTTAAAAAGAGGAAATTTCACATTTCCCAGAAGTTAGTATTAGTTTGAATCACAAGGAATTGCCAATATTCTACTACTTTTGACCATCAGAAAGCAACTTCATATTGTTTAGCTTCACACAGTACCTATAAGTTATTAGTATGATAGATTTGGTGTTTTTATATTTATGGGGACAGGATGAATTATTTAATAGATGGTCCTGGGACTATTAGACAAGCATTTGAGAAAGGGTAAAGTAGGAGCCCTATACCTATTCACACACAAAAATGAATTCCAGTTATTACCATTTAGCTAAATGTTAAAAATATAGAAAATTAAGAAAATTTGGGTGAATATTTACATAACTTGAGAGGGTGCAGGAAGCATTTCTTATTTTAAAAGTATAGGATAACAGCCATGATAAACGTAAATAAGATTTTTTAAGTGCCCAAACATCAATACGTCTCTTTTTAAAACTCTGTAAATAAAATTAAAGCAGAATTTTAAAACTGGGGAAAATATTGGCAACATATATGGCAAAAAAACAAAAAACAAAACTGAGACTCAGTATCAATAGGAAACAAATAAATACTCCAATTAAAAATGAGCAATTTCCAAAAGGACACACACAAATCTCAGTAAACCTTACAATCAAAGATCAGGCAATTGAAAATATTAATGAGTTACCAAGTGTCACCTTTCAAATTAATAATGTAAAAAGAATGACAACACAAGCATTAGTAAGAATATAGGGGGGAAAATGTTCTCATACTTGGCTAGAGAGGTGGTGCTAAATTCATGCTTTCTAGTGGGTAACTGGTAATTTGAGTCAAAACATCTTAAAACTCTGCATATCTTCTGAACCCACAGTTCTACCTTTTGCAAGTTATCTTAAGCATAAAGCCACAAATGTGTCCAAAGCTACATGTTTAAGTATTTCATCACAGTGAAAATTTGGAAACTACATATTCTAAAATAATAGAATTATTCAGAAATCACAATACATACAAAGGAAAATGTATGCCAGAGATAAAACCATGTTATAAAAAAAAACATTTCTAAGCAAGAAGAAAAATATGCTACTTATATGAAAAGAAAAAATCAGGCTATCAGTTAATATGTGCACTGTACAACTGGGGTAGGGCAGGATTCACACCATGATTTGAACTGTATACAATGGCCCTGGTGTCTTATATCCTGGTCTTGGCCTCACTCTTGATATCCATGAGATACTGAGATGCATGATGGTGATGTCATCACCTACACAAAAATAATGATATGCTAATTTAGCCTCCTTTCCAGAGTGGGAAATGCATTATCAAGAATCATTTTGACATAGGTAGTGGCAGTATAGGAAGGGGTGAGATAAATCCCACTTTGTGGGTTAGACCTCAATAAACATTGATAATAGTAATAGCTTATTATTATCTCAGTGGCACCCCTGTCCCTGCCCCAATACTCTCTATTTGTTTTATCTTTTTTTCTCCTCCATATATACCACCTTCTAATATGTTCTATAATTTACATATTTATTATTTTTATTATCTGTCTCCCCCTACTGGTATGAAGGCAGAGATTTTTGTTCATTTATTCGTCACTGTATAAACCCAGCACCTAGAACAGTACTTAGTACACATCAGCACGTCAAGAAATATTAATCAGGAGATCCAAGATGGTGAAGTAGATAAGCACTTTGCATGCTTCCATCCATGAACACATTAAAATTACAACTAAATTATAGAACAATCAACCTGGAGAAACACTTGAAGTCTGGCTGAACAGAAGTTTTATAACTAAGGATATAAAGAAGCCACTTTGAAACTGGTAGAAGGGACAGAGATGCAAACAGGACTGGTCTCAAACCTCCGTGTGGCCTTTGAGAATCAGGAAGAATATCTCAGTCACGGAGGTTCCCCTTGGAGGAGTGAGGGACCTCAACCCCACACCAGGTTCCCCATCCCGGAGTACTGGTGCTGGGAAGAGGAGCCCCCATAACATCTGGCTGTGAAAAAAAGTGGAGATTCTGACCATCTGGGTGGGATGGAAGGCTGCGGGAAACCCAGACGTCCTTTTAAATGGCCCAGGCACCAATTCCCTCATTCCCAGGCACTCACCCTGGGCTCCAGCAGAGGGATGGTGATTTGGGAAGTGTCAGAGACATATGGGGGGCAGACTGAGGTGTATGGCTTCAAGACAAGGGCTGGAAGACAGTTGGCATTTGCTCTATATGGGGTCCTTCTCCCATGCAGGCAACAGGTTGGTGCCATCTTTCTTGTGTTGAGCCCTCCCCCTAAGCCCATGTCCAAATCTGAATCTGAATTGGTATGGTGAGCTCTGCTGGGACCCCAACCTACCCAACTCCCCCAATGCCAGAGACACTTCTCCTGAGCAGCCAGCCCTGCCCACACTGCAGGTTTTCTTGGAAAACTATCGAAGTCCATTGGCCCCAGGTGGGCGGCATTCAGTGGGATCAACCCCACACACAGCAGCCCATAAACTGTGGATGCGGCCAAACCCCAGAGCCAACCAGCCTGAGGGCCAATCCCAACTACTGATATGCCAATAGCAATTAAGGCTTGACTATAACAGGAGGGTACAGACAACCCACACAAGGGACACTACTGGAACACCCACAGTAGGTGACCAGGGAGACTGTGCCAGAGCCCCTACTACATAAGAGTCACCCAGCAAAAATTGGGAGACATAGCAGATCTACCTAATACATAGAAACAAACACAAAGAGGCAGCCAACGTGAGGAAACAAAGAAATACGTCCCAAGTGAATGAACAGGAAAAAACTCTAAAAAAACAACTAAGTGAAATAGAGGCAAGCAACCTACCAGAGACAGAGTTCAAAATAATGGTTATAAGAATGTTAAAGAAACTTAGTGAGAACTTCAACAGAGAGATAGCAAGCATAAAAATGCATATAGAAACCATAAAAAAAGAACCAGTTAGAAGTAAAGTATGCAATAACTGAAATGAAGAATGCATTAGAAGGAATCACCAGCAGACTAAATGAAGGAGAGGATTGAATGAGCGAATTGGAAAAAAGGTAGCAGAAAACACCCAATCAGAAAAACAAAAAGAAAAAAGAATCCAAAACTTAGGATAGTTTAGAGACTTCTGGGACAACATCAAGTTTAACAACATTCACATCATAGGGGTACCAGAAGGAGAAGAGAGAAAGCAAGGGATTGCAAATCTATTTGAAGAAATAATGACTGAAAACTTTCCTAACCTGGTGAAGGAAATAGGCATACAAGCCCAGGAAGTGCAGAGTCCCAAACAAGATGAGCAAACAGGCCCACAGCAAGACACATTATAATTAGAATGGCAAAGGTTAAAGACAAAGAGAGAATCCTAAAAGCAGCAAGAGAAAGGCAACTAGTAACTTATAAGGGAGCTTCCATAAGATTATCAGGTGATTTCTCAACAGAAACTTTGCAGGCCAGAAAGGATTGGCACAAAATATTCAACATGATGAAAAGCAAGGACCTACAACCAAGATTACTCTACCCAGCAAACCTATCATTTAGAATGGAAGGACAGATAAAGAGCTTCCCAGACAAGAAAAAGCTAAAGGCATTCATCAGCACCAAACTAGTATTACAAAGAATGTTAAGGGACTTCTTTTAAATGGAAAAAAAAAAGATCAAAATTATGAATAATAAAACAGTAATAGCTACATATCTAGCAAAAGTTACTTTCCAGGTAAATAGATTAAATGTTCAAATCAAAAGATATAGGAGGCCTGAATGAATAAGAAAACAACACCCTTACATATGCTGCCTACAAGAGACTCACTTCAGTTTGAAAGACACACAGACATGGAAAGTAAAGGGATGGAAAAGTTATTTCAAGAAAATGGGAACAAGAAAAAAAAAAAAAAAGCTGGGTAGCAATACTTATACCAGACAAAATAGACTTTAAAACAAAGGCTGTAACAAGTGATAAAGAAGGACCCAGCAATCCCACTTCAGGGTATTTATCTAAAGAAACCCCAAACGCTACTTGGAGGGGACGTGTGCATCCATATGTTCATTGCAGCATAGTTTACAATGGCCAAGATGTGGAGGTCGTCTGGGTGTCCATCGATGGAAAAAATGGATAAAGCGGAGGTGGTACATATATACAATGGCATATGGCTCGGCCAGGAAAGGGAATGGGTTCTTGCCATCTGCAGTGGCCTGGATGGACCTGGAGGGTATTTTGCGGAGTGGAGTATGTTAGACAAAGAAAGTCAGATGCAATGTGATTTTGCTTATATATGGAATCTAAAGAACAAAATAAACAAAACAGAAACAAACTCATAGATACAGAAAACATATTGATGGCTGCCAGCTGGGACGGGTTTGGGGGGTAGGTGAAAAAAGGGGATGGGAGTAAGAAGTACAAGTTGGTTGTTACAAAGTAGTTATGGGGATGTAGGGTATTACAAAAGAAATATAGTTAATAATAGTATAATAACTATGTATGGTGTCAGATGGGTACTAGATTTGTTGGGGTGATAGATGGGAGGGGTTAGGGGACAGGGTGAAAAAGGTGAAGGGATTAAGTAGTACAAATTGGTAGTCACAAAATAGTCATGGGGATGTAAAGCACAGGGAATGTAGTCAATGATATGGTAATAACTATGTATAGTGTCAGGTGGGTACTAGACTAGTCAGGGGGGTCACTTCTTAAATTATACAAATATCTAACCACTATGTTGTACACCTGAAATTAATATAAAATGATATTAAAGGTCAACTGTACTTGAAAAAATAAAAAGGGGTAGAAAAGTTGAAGGGGAGTAAGAGGTTCAAATTTCCAGGTATAAAACAAATAAGTCATGGGGATGTAATGTACCGCATAGGGGATACAGTTAGTAATATTGTGATAGCGTGATACGGGTGTCAGGTGGTTGCTGGACTCATCATGGTGATTTCTTCTTTAGGTATGTAAACATTGAATAACTATTGTGTACTCCTGCAACTAATACAATATTGTATGTTAGCTATATTTTTAATAAAAAATCTTAAAGACATATTCATCACATCAGTGAATGAATGGAAGCTCATATTTACTGTATGTATACCATGCATCAGGAACCCTAATTCAATTAGTTAAGGACAGCTTTTAGGGGAAAAGAGATCACAAATGAGCAACATGAGCGATACTGGTGAAAGAGAACTGTGGCAGCCCACCCCCTTTGGTTGCTTGTGTCTATGAGGGTGTTGAGTATGACTTTCATTAGTGATAAGTGAGCCCAATGTCTCTTTTCACATAAACTTGGGAGTTGCCTCTATCTCCCCGCCAACTATCCCCATGAGATGCTTCCCACCAAATCCACAGTAAGGAGCCCAAAGTGAGAGAGCTAGGAAAACTCTTCTCATGCGCTTTATTCTAGGTTTAAAGCCGATGGGCACTTCTCCATCGATCCAGAATTTTGCATCATGGAGTAGAGGAGTGTGTGGCAAAGCAGTGGCATTAGATTATGTCTCAATAAGGATAATTGCAATACTGAGCAGATATTCATAATGGTGGTCATTTCTAATGAATTCTTCTAACATCACATTTTTGGCCTCACTACTTAGAATTCTCCTTTTGCTTTCTATATTCAAATTCATCATTCTCAGAAGGATTGTACTTTTACCCTAGAAAGGATAGTTCTTTGAATCATACCTCATAACAATGTTCATTATATTTTCATGCTGAGCAAGACCAGCGTTGAGCTTGTTTAAGAACGGATGTCCTGCTCTTCTTTCCCTCTCTCCATGTTATCTGTCATAGCAACTGGCTTTTGCCTCTTTGCTGATCATTAGTCTGAATGTGCCTACAATGAATAAAGCCTTCATTTGTATGATTTCTTACACACACACACACACACACACACACACACACACACACACAGACATTCCCTCCTGCGAGTAACAGAACAGCCAGGTTTCCCAACATGAACAGGAACTTCAAAATCATTGCCAGTTCCTGACATGTAGATAATTCCTCCAGAATTGCAGTATTTCCAGTGCAAATTATACTTGAAAAACTACCCGCTCCCTAGAATAAACTCTATGCAATGTCCAGCTCATGCCACCCCCGCAAGAACAGGAAGAACACTGCTTCATATTTCTCCCTTGAAAGGCAATGCAGTCTAGTTGATAAGAGATCAGAGCAGACACCGGAAAACCTGACTGTATTTCTGACTCTACTTCTTAGATACCGAGCTTTTTTTTTTCTTTTCCTCTTCTCGCCTCTTTTCTCCCCTCCCCCTCCTCCCTCCCTTCCTCTTTTTTCTTCTCTTCTCTCTTCCTCCCCAACTTCCTCCCTCTTAATCTCTCTCTCTCCCTGTCCCTCTTTCCCTCTCTTTAAAATGAAAGGTTTGTTATAAATAAATTTATACTAGTAGTTGAGTGACAATACCAAGTATTGACAAAGATGTGGAGAAATTAGGACTCTCGTCCATTGCTGGACGAAGTACTAAAATGGCACAACCACTCTGGGGAAAGATTTGGCGTTTTCTTATGGAGTTAAAACATGCATCTACCTTATGACCTGGAACTTTTTATCCAAAGGAAATGAAAATCTGTGTCCACGAAAAGACTTGTATAAGATGTCAGAGCAGTTTTATGTGTAACATCCCTAAACTAGAAACAAATGTCCATCAACATATTTGGACATTTAACATAGGCCGACCTGGCACACTCTTTGCAAGGGGGGAGATGTTCTGACCATTTTATTACTTGTCCTGGGGCAGAAATGAAGGGCTGAGGGGAGCAACCAAACCAACCTTCGTGCCTCATGCAGGAGCAGTCTCTCTCTAGTAACTGCCATCAAACAGGAAGTAAACAGGATTTCTCAACACATATTTCCATGGTAGATAAACCAGACTGTACTCTAGCCAAGTGATCAAAATTAATACCACCAATAAAGGGCAAACAGACATGGGAGGCCTCCCAGAAAAAATGCCCTAAGTGGATACCTTAGCTTCCCTAAAAAATATCCCCTGGTGCTTCCAGGACATTTGGGAAGCTCCTTGCAATTAGTTCCCTTAGTAGAAAGAGATAACCTCCCTATATCTCCCAAAGCAATGCTTCTCAAACTTTCCTGTGCTCACCAATCACCTGGGGATTTTGCTCAAATGCAGAGTCTGGTTCAGCAGATCTGGGGCGGGGCTCAACATTCTGCATCTCTAAGGAGCTCCTAGGTGATGTCATCTTGCTGATCTGCAGGCCAAACTTTGGGTAGCAAGGTCCTAAAGCAGTGGTTCTCACAATGCGGTCCCTGGAGCAGCAGGAGTATCACCTGGGAACTTGTTAAAAAATGCAAATTATCTGGCCAACCCCCCCCCCCCCCAGATCTACTTATTTACTGACTCAGAAACTCTGGGCATGAGGTCCAGTCCAGCCAGGACCTGAACTAGGAATAGGCAAAATTTAAGGAGGCATTTACTCTCCCAATTGTACAAGTGCAAGGTCGACGCCTGAGTCTGGCAGTGGTGTCCTCCAAGACCTCCGTGATGCACGCCAGTGTTAGAGAACCATTGTCTCCTTTCTTCTCAGTAAATCACCTCACTCCAACAGCAGCTTCATTGCATTTAAATTATCTGGGCCCGAACTCAGATACATTGAATCAGAACCTTTGGGGGTAGAAAATGTTCATCTGGCCCATGAGAGGATGTGAATGAGAGTGCTCATCAAACAATTGCTTGCCATTGGAAGGATGTGGAGGAGAGAAACCGTGATATGTTGGATAAGGAAAATTTGTGGAGGCATACTGCTGTCAGAGGCAACGAGCTAGGTATACCATATTGTTGTGATGAGCAGAAAAATAGAGATGAAAATTGCAAGAAACACAATTTAGAGCACAAGACCATTTGTGTAAATTTAAAATGCATCTTTAAAAAAAAAATACACTATTTTTTACATAAAGATCCATAAATAGGGGGGATACCAAAGAGGAAGTGGCATGGGAGTGCAGGCCAAGGATAAGGGAAAAAAATGGGAAATAATAAGCCGACAAATAAGCATAAAAGAGAAGAGCTTTAAAAGGTGAAGGGATTGGGGCCGGCCCGGTGGCGCAGGCGGTTAGAGCTCCGTGCTCCTAACTCCAAAGGCTGCGGGTTCGATTCCCACATGGGCCAGTGGGCTCTCAACAAAATAAATAAATAAATAAATAAATAAAATAAATTGCTAAAAAAAAAAAAAAAAAAAAAAAGGTGAAGGGATTAAGAAGTACAAATTGGTAGTTTTGAAATAGTTACAGGGGTGGAAAGTACAGCATAGGAAATATAGTCAATAATATGGTAATAAGTATGTAATGCCAGGTGGGGACTAGAGCAGTCAGGGGGGGTCACTTCATAAGTTATATAAACATCTATCCACCATGCTGTACACCTGAAATTAATATAAAATAATATTGAATGTCAATTGTAATTGAAAAATAAAAAGAAGGGGAAAGATGAAGGGGAATAAGAAGTTCAAATTTCCAGGTATAAAACTAGTAAGTCACGGGGATGTAACGTACAGCACGGGGAATATAGTCAATAATATTGTGATAGCGTGGTACAGTGTCAGATGGTTGCTGGACTTATCATAGTGATCACTTCTTTACGTATATAAATGTTGAATAACTACGATGTACACCGGAAACTAATATAATATTCTATGTTAGCTATATTTTAATTAAAATCTTTAGAAGTCCAATGCGCTAACCATTGTGCAACAGAGCCACCCTAATTAAAATCTTTAAAAGAGAGGGAGAGGGCCGGCCAGTGGCTCAGGTGGTTAGAGCTCCGTGCTCCTAACTCCAAAGGCTGCCGATTCGATTCCCACATGGGCCAGTGGGCTCTCAACCACAAGGTTGCTGGTTCAATTCCTGGAGTCCCGCAAGGGATGGTGGGCAGCGCCCCCTGCAACTAAGATTGAACACGGCACCTTGAGCTGAGCTGCCGTTGAGCTCCCGGATGGCTCAGTTGGTTGGAGCACATCCTCTCAACCACAAGGTTGCTGGTTCGACTCCTGCAAGGGATGGTGGGCTGTGCCCCTGCAACTAGTAACCGCAACTGAACCTGGAGCTGAGCTGCGCCCTCCACAACTAAGACTGAAAGGACAACAACTTGACTTGGAAAAAAGGCCTGGAAGTACCCACTGTTCCCCAATAAAGTCCTGTTCCCCTTCCCCAATAAAATCTTAAAAAAAAAAAAAAAGAGGGAGAGAGAGAAGCTTCGTGCAGACAGAGATGAAAATGTTCTCCGACCTAGGGAATAGCATGAACTCAACTTCAACATGAGGTCCACTAGTTGGCAGTGTGTGTAGAAATCTCTGCGGATGGAATCAGGAAATGCACTGAAAACAAGAGCCCTGGATGATTCTTCTGCACACCACTGACATCTTTAATTCCAAAGCATTTTCACTGTTTAACACTTCCATGATGTGGCCTTTCCTTAGCTTCCCAGTCACCCTGCCTTACACTTTGCAATACAGTAATACAGTAAATGTCATGATGCTCCCTGCACCCCAGATCCTTATTCAAGCTATGTCTCCTGCCTTGAACACTCTTTTGACCTTTCTTCACCTGGCTAACTCTTATTTATCCTTTTCAATACAGTACAGGTGTCATCTCATTGGGAAAGTGTTTCTGACCCCTCTGGCTCAGTTAAGTTGACTCACTGGCTTTCATAGCACTGGCTTATTTGGTCATAGTATATTAAATTGAAATCATTGATGTGTGTGTTTTGAAACCTCTCCAGCTCAAAAACTCACTCTTATCATCCTTTGTACCTCAGTGCCTGTCAATATTGTGCCTGCAGTTCAAGAGGTTTACTACTGTGGTGGGGCTTAACCATAAAGCAGATGTAATAAGGCTTAACAGGCACCAGGAATATGATTTATATATACATTCACTTACACAAGACCTTGTTCAGAAAGGATTTAAGGCAGCACTTGAGAACTAAACTTTAGAGAAGGAGAAGGTGGAACTGAACTGTAACAACCATCAGCAAAATCAGCCCTCTGTAGCCACAAGGATCCATCATGGCTGCCTGCCTGGATAGCCCAAGATGGAGCAGGAGCCTGCAGTACTAGTTCTGGCTGTGGCTGGTTGGCAAAAGATCTCCATCCCTGCCTGCTACTGCCATCTCCAGGGGACTGGTTGATTTTCACGCAGCTGCAGGCCTCCAGCTGCCAGGATAAAGTCACAGCTCTGAATTAAAATCACCTGCATCAATGAACCGAAAGATAGTTCAGTTTTCCCTTTTCTCTCTTAGGTCTCCCAGAGAGATGTTGCGTGTCCTGTATTGCGCTCCAGTCAGGTAGAGACCGGAAGACCATTTTATGTTGTCTCTCATCTACGTCAAATAATTTCTAAATTTATAGCCTCACAAGAAAACTCTCAAAATATAGAATGCCTTTACAAAACTAGGAATTTGCCTGGATTGATGTAGAAAATTAGAAAGTTCATGTCTTAAAAGATTCACAAACCCTCCATTGAGAAAACATTTGCAATTATAGTCATGCTTCCTTACCACAGAAAGGAAAATTAATGTTTTATTTAAATCACTGTTATGTAAGAGTAAAAAAAAAGCTGCAACAATGAATCTAAAATGCATTTGTCTCTTATTTCTAGAATTTTCTTCAGTCATATCATTACACTTCTAAAAGAACCATCATAAAGTTGTTTGTTTGTTTGTTTTCTAACAGACCCAATTATACTTGCTTAATGATAGGAAAACATGGTTTGGTAAAATTCAATTGGCTAAAAAAAAACTTTCACATAATCTGTAAGGTACTATCTCAGAAAGAGTCAAATAATGAAGGGAAACAATTGGGACAGTCACTAGAGCAGAATTTCTCAGCCTCAGCACTATTGACATTTTGGGTGGAATCATTCTTTCTTGTGGGGGTGGGGGCTGTTACATGCATTGTAGGATGTTTAGCAGCATTCCTGGTCTCTACACACTGGATGCCAGTAGCACCCACCCAACCACAGTCATCTACAACCAAAATATCCCCTGGGTGGGAGCGGGGAGCAAAATCAACCACCCATCCACCAACCCACCCACACCCACCCTGGTTGAGAACCACTGCCCTAGAAGGAAATACAAAGCCATTCACAGATAATGGGGAGTCTGTAGATTAGAACATGAGACAGAATACACAGGCCTTTCCCCTAATCCAAACCCTAAGGATTGAACTTTCTTAACTCAGAGGTATCAAACTTGGCAATACCATATTTGGGAACAAATCCTTTTTTAAAAAAATTTATTGGGGTGACAATTGTTAGTAAAATTACATGGATTTCAGGTGTACAATTCTGTATTACATCATCTATAAATCCCATTGTGTGTTCACCACCCAGAGTCAGTTCTCCTTCCATCACCATATATTTGATCCCCTTTACCCTCCTCTCCCACCCCCCACCCCCCTTACCCTCTGCAAATCCTTTCTTAAATGGCATTTCAGTATATGTGCTGCCGAAGCGAGCACTTAAATGGCATTTCAAAACCTAACCAAGAGGTATCTGACAGAGGAAGTGTATCTTTCAATAATTAATATAGTCTTTCACTCAACACACTGACCCTTCAAGAATAACAAATGAGCTATGTTGACCTCAGTGAACAAGCTTAACCATTCGTGATAAGAAATATAAATATAAATTTTTAAGGAAGTAGAATAATGTCCCCCCCCAAAAAAGATGTCCATATCCTAATCCCTGTAACCTGTAAAGCAAAAGTGATGGAATTGCTGGCTTTGAAGATGGAAGAAAGGGCCACTAGCCAAGGAATGCAGGCAGCCTCTAGAAACTGAAGAGGCAAAGAACCGATTCTCTCCTAGAACCTCCAGAAAGAATGCAGCCCTGCTGACACCTTGATGTTAGCCTGATGAGACGCCGACCCCCAGAACAGTAAGATAAGAAATTTGTATTTTTAAACCACTAAATGTAGGGTAATTTGTCACAGCAGCCAATAAAACTAATGGAGTGACAGTCTATGAGCAGGACCATCCCAAGGAAAATCCAACAGGAATATTGTGACCTGTGAAGCCAGGAAAGGAAAGGCATTTCTTAGTTTTAATAAGCACAATTACTATTTGAAACCACAGTTAAAGTTCTCAGACAATACAAGGACGCACTCTCTCTCCCTAATACTAGCTAAGAAGTATAGAGCTAGTAGGTGTCAGGCACTCTTCTAAGGGTTTTTGGTGTATCATTTAATTATCATAACAACATTATGATAAAAAATACTTTTAGTATACCCATTTTTCTGATGAGGATACCAAGATCCAGGGAGGTTAAGTAACAATTCCAAGCACACACAGCTAGGAAATGGCAGCACTGGGCTTCAAATCCAGGCAGTCTGGTTCCAGAATCCACATAAATACCACCCAGAGCAGTTCTATTAAGTTCAGGGGTGGAATGTTTCAAAAGCAAACCCCTGGACTTCTACACTCAAAGAGGATGCTTGGCATAAGCACTACGTCATCTATGTTTCCAGTGTAGGAGTGGATACTGCTTTTGCCTACCCAGCATTCCTGGAGAGTAGTATGCCATTTCTTTGGGCAATCACCCCTCCCATATTGCCTACAGTCTCCATGGACTGTCTGTCAAGCTGCCTCATCTCTGTCCTGGCCAATTTGATACAAGCCAAACCAATACAATCCCCTCTCCCTCCCACATAATTCCCGCTCCCTGGAGTGTCCCTGGTTCCTGTCTTTTCTAAGGCCCGCTAGCTAGTTCGGCTTTTCCTCCGATTTGGTGGGCAACCCCATATCCTTCCAATAAAGTCCTTTTTCATTTGCGTATACAGGAGTCAGTGACTTTCCTTCCAAACAAAAAACTGAAAAACCTGAAGAAGAAAAAAAAAAACACAACTTGAAACTGAGCATTTAAGAGACTTCATATTTGTTAAGAACCCAAACTAGAAATTGCCTTTCCCACCACCTGAAAAAAGGCTGGAACACTCCTCTCACAGCCCTAGAACAGACAGAACACAGGAGGCTGTTGATGAGAGACCAGGCAGAGCTCCAGTGAGGAGGCTGAAGACTGCAGAGCCATGCAAATCAAATGAAGCTACAGCCCGATAATCAATGAGAGGCAGTTTGAAAAGTAAACGATTTTTCCTTAGCAATTACTGTTGCACAGACTGTGTCCAGAGTGAACTATGAGCAATGATTCAACCTTCCTAACATCCACTTGCATGGACACAAACAATAAGGGGTGCAGGGAACACAGACAACGCAGGAGAGGTGAAGTGAGGACCCCGCTGGCATAATTAATCCTTTTATTGTCCCAATGTTCTGCTGTTAGCAGCTATCTCGACCCAGTGGACACTTGTGACCACTGCAGTCCAGATAGTGTTGACAGAGTTGGCAAATCAAATAAGGATTAAGTCCAGCAGAATGTTACCCTAATAGGGCTCATTTCTTTTATAGTTACCATATAAAAGTAGGACGTGAAGAAACCTTATTTTGGATTCCCCAGGCTTCTGCAAACCTATGTATCATTGCAATCGAAAACGTTTCATTGGGATGCATTTTCCCTCTGCATTACCTATTACATGGACAGCTGAAAATCCACAGCCTGCAATCTCTCACTGTTAAGATAAAAACTTCGAGATCATCAGCAGCTTCACTGACCTGATTTTAACAGGTCTTAAAGTCACTTTCAGTTGTCAAAACTTTTTTAATTACAAAAAGCTACATTTTTCCAATAAATGAAATGTCAAACGTTTGGAGATTGCCCGAGGCAGACTTTTTAAAGTGTTGTGGGTTGTTTTTTTTTTTTTAACTTTCCATTCGTGACTGATTCAGGGGCATTAAAGTCCTTACATATACTGTCATCACCCCCTCATCTTTTTCAACAATTTTGTCCTAGATTCAGCCTATAGAAGACAAGTTTTACTGTCACTCTTTAAGAATGTCAGTAAGAAGTCATTCTATTTTTCTGAGATAGCTAATTCCATGATTACATCTTATGAAAAAATCTCCAGTGTAGTCTTTTGACCGAATGTCATACATTTCTAAGGACATTAAGAGAATAGGAGCAAATTAAAATTGTGTTCAGGTTTCAGAATTTTAAATATATTGCAGTGGGTCTGGACTCAACAGTCATCAGATTATTTTTGGTTTGGTTTTGTTTTATATCCCCAGTATTTATTTATCTTATAACTGGAAATTTGTACCTTTCGACCAACCACCGTCATCTAATTCTCCCACCACCCGCCTCCACCCTCTACCTCTGGTAACTACGAATATGTTCTCTTTTTCCGAGTTTGGTTTTTTTGTTTTTCTTTGTTTGTTTCAATTCCATAAATAAGTGAGATCATATAGTGCTTGTCTTTCTCTGTCTCATTTATTTCACTTAGCATCATACCCTCAAAGTCCATCCATGTTGTCACAAATGGCAGGACTTCCTTCTTTTTTATGGCTGAATAATATTCCATTGTGTGTGTGTGTGTGTGTGTGTGTGTGTGTGTGTGTATATATATATATATATATATATATATATATACATACATATATATATATAATTTTTCTTTACCCATTCATCTGTTGATGGACAGTTAGGTTGTTTTCATGTCTCGGTTATTGTAGATAATGCTGCTATGAACATTGGGGTGCAGATATCTCTCCAACATAGTGTTTTTGTTTCCTTCGGATATATAACCAGAAGTGGAATTGCTGGATCAACACATACCCACTCATTAGCTATATATTAGGTATAGACTGCAAAAAATCTCCCCACTCCTTCACTTTTCCTTGTTACATCTTCAACCATCAAAAGGTAGAATCTATTTCCCTGCGCTTGGAATCATAGCTGTTCTCATGATTCATTTTGGCTACATGAATGCAGTGAATGTGACATGTGAGTTGTAAGTTTAGGACACAAGGGGCCTTGCAGCTTCCATTCTTGTTGGTCTTAGAACTTGACACTACTATGTTAAGAGACCTGGACTAGTCTGCTGGAGGTTAAAAAAAGGTCATGTGAAGAGATGCTTTAGCTACTACAGCCATCCCAGGCAAGGTCCCAAACATAGAAGTGAACCCAGTCAAAATAAGCTGAGCCTAATTCAGACGATCGGGACTGCCATCAGAATGATGAGCCACATAAGTGGTTGTCCTTTTAAGCCACCAAGTTTTAGAGTATTTGTTATGCAGCAAAAAAGCTAACTGATACAGTAGCCTTTAAGCAGAACACTTAAGCTCTCTGGGCTCTGTAAAATGAGAGGATTAAAGTAGCACCAGATGCAGCCGCTATGGAAGGCAGTGTGGAGGTTCCTCAAGAAATTACGAATAGAATTACCATACGACCCAGCAATCGCTCTCCTGGGTATCTACCCCAAAAATATAAAAGCATTTCTCTATAGAGACACATGTACTCCAATGTTCATTGCAGCTTTGTTTACGGTGGCCAAGACATGGAAACAACCAAAATGTCCTTCGATAGATGAATGAATAAAGAAGTTGTGGTACATATACACAATGGAATACTATTCGGCCTTAAGGAAAGATGATATAGGAGCATTTGTGACAACATGGATGGATCTTGAGAGTATAATGCTAAGAGAAATAAGTCAGACAGAAAAAGCAGAGAACCCTATGATTTCACTGATATGTGGTATATAAACCAAAAAGAACAAGACAAACAAATGAGAAACAAAAACTCATAGACACAGACAACAATTTAGTGGTTCCCAGAGGGTAAGGGGGTGGGGGGTTGGTGATGAGGGTAAAGGGGATCAAATATATGGTGATGGAAGGAGAACTGACTCTGGGTGGTGAACACACAATGGGATTTATAGACGATGTAATACAGAATTGTACACCTGAAATCTATGTAAATTTACTAACAATTGTCACCCCAATAAATTTAATTAAAAAATAAATAAATAAAAAATAATAACAGTTAAAAAAAAAAAAAGTAGCACCAGAATTTTCTTATTGTAAAAATATTCTCAGTAATATATTCACCATCCTGTTTATTCCTGAGCACCCAAGTAGAAGGTAGCTAAAATGAGATTCACACAATTGTATACAGGATTCAAGGTGTAGAGTACAGTGTAACACGTGAAAATGCTTGTAAACATGGAAGCATTGTACAATATTAAATTGTCATTGTAATTACACACAAATCAGGAGTACAAGTCAGTCTAAAGAACATAAATGAAGACCTTCTCCAAGGCAGCCTGAAAAATGGTAAAGAAGGAACTAATGGTTATTGAGCACCCGCAGCGTTCCTGAACATATATATGTATATGTATGTATACATATATACATATATATGTATATATATATGTGTGTGTGTATATATGTGTGTGTGTATATATATATATATATATATATATATATATATATATATATATAATCATTTAACCCTCAAAATGATCCTATAAAGTAGTACTGTTACTATCAGTCCACCTTACAAATGAGAAAACTCAGGCTTGGAGATGGTAAATAATTTGTCCAAGTTCAAACAAAATAAGATATAATAAACAAGGGTATGAACACAGGCCTTTGGGCTTCAATGCCTAAAGTATTTATTTCCCTTCAGTACCTTAGCTGTTGCCACCCAGCAGAGTCACACTTAAATTAGTTATCATAAAACATTTTTCTTACTTTTCATGTTTGAGTATGTTTTTCTCTTATGACAGAAATGCATACCCATGGGGATAACCAGCATAAAATTATTATCTATGCATGCAAGATCTTATTGTCCCAAAATATCTACTGTTACATTTGGGGTCATTTTTCCCCCATACATTTTCTCGACACTGGATTTTTCTTTAATCAAGTAAAAAACCATTCTAATATCATTTTTAAAATCCTTTGTGTAATATATGAACACACGTTTACTATAAGAAAATCAAAGAATCAAAACACTTAGAAGATTTTTAAAATGGTATCAATTTGGTGTATACCCTTCCAAACGCATATGACATAAATGATTGTATTACAATAAATTATGCCTTACATATGTGCAGATATGATATATTTTTTGTTATACATAAATGGGATATTTGTTGCAACTTTTCCTTTCAGTTACCAATATGTCTTGAAGATCTTTCCTTATCATGACACACAGATCTGCCATATTTTTTAAAACTATGCAAAGGATGCATGTACCATGTTTTATTTAACCCTCCTATTATCCATGGATACTTAGATTGCTTTCAAAATTTTACTGCATCAACATTATGCAAATATTTTTTTAAAACACTGCCTCCACAAACGTAACTACACATATAGTGTTGTAAACATAAGAGTATTTCTATTTATAGATGTGGACATAGTTTTAAGTTTCAAAAATACTTCCAAATTTACTCTCCAAAAAAATGCTATTCCAAACAGGGTATGAGTACCCATTTCCACCACCCTAGTGAATGCCAAATATTACACCTATTTTTTTATTTTTCCTAATCTGATTAGAAACAGATCATTTATTGCTTAACTTATATTTTCCTGATTTCAAACAAGCATTAGTTCTTATGTTTATTTGACATTTGATTTTGTTAATAAATTTTTATTTTATTTCCTGTATTCAATTTTTATTGGATTGTTTCATATATATAGATATAGATATAGATATAGATATTGATCTTTTGACATATAATTTTAAAATATACTGCCAGCCTGTCACTTATCTTTCATCTTGGTTTATGGGATGTTTCAATGTACAGAACTGTTAAATTTGCATGTATTCAAATATGTCAACAGTTTCCTTTATGGCTTCCAGGTTTTTTAAAATAATTTTTCCCACTCTGAGGTGTGTGTGTGTGTGTGTGTGTGTGTGTGTGTGTGTGTGTGTGTCTGTGTATACATCTAAGGATTTTTGACATTTAGATATTTAATTCATCTGGAATTTATTTTGTATGAATTGCTGGTTTTCATAACACTATCTTCTATCACCCACCAATGTCAAAGTATTTTTATTACTTTAGCTTTATAGCATGTTTTATGTCTGATAGAACAAGTTCCTCATTATTATTCCTATTTTTCAAAAACTTCTTTGTTATTCTTGTACATTATCTCTTTTACATTAAATTTAGAATCACCTTATCAAGATTCTAATTGACATTGCATTAAATTTATACGTTAATTCTGGGGGGAAATGACAGTTCTTCTATGTGGTAGGCAGATTAATGTCCACCCAAAGATGTTCATACCCTAATGCCTAGAACCTGTGAATATGTTGTTACATAGCAAAGGGGAATTAAGGCTGAAGATAGAATAAAGGTTGCTAATCAACTGACTTTAAGATAGGGAGATTTTTTTCTATTATCTGGGTGTGTCAAATACAACCATAAGGGTAGCTAAAAGTGAAAGAAGAAAGCAGAAGAATAGAGTTACAGGGAGATGTGACTATGGAAGAAGGGTCAGAGAGGTCCAATGTTGCTGGCTTTGATGATGGAGGAAGGAGACCAAGAGCCAAGGAATGCAGTGGCCTCTGGAAGCTGGAAAAGACAAGGAAAATGGATTCTCCCCAGGAGCTTCCAAAAAGGAATGCAGCCCTGCTGACCCCTTGGTTTCAGCCCAGTGAAACCCATTTTGAACTTCTAACCTACAGAGCTGTTAAAATTTTTAAAAAATGTAATAGAGTCAGTGGAACTGTAACAGGTATATACGATGTTAGAGGGGTAATAGATTGGGGGAGAGGGGTATCACTTTGTGAGGAGTATAAATGTCTAACTAGCACATTGTTTTGTATACCTGAAACTAATAAAAAAATTGTGTTGTTTTAAGCCACTAAATTCATAGTAATTTTTCACAGCAGCAATAGAAAACTAATATAGTCTACAATATTGAAATTTCTGTAACAGTTGGGTTATTTGATTGCAAACCACAGAAATAGACTCTGCCTAACTTAAATATGTATGAAAGGAATTTATTGCAATGGTCTTAGAGATCTTACAGAACCCACAAAACTGGAAAATCGGACAGCAAGATGCATAACTGAAGTCTTTGCATCAGTCAGTATTCAATTAAGAAATCAGAAACCAGGGACGGCCCAGTGGCTCAGGCGGTTAGAGCTCCATGGTCCTAACTCCGAAGGCTGCCGGTTCGATTCCCACATGGACCAGTGGGCTCTCAACCACAAGGCTGCCAGTTCAATTCCTCGAGTCCCGCAAGGGATGGTGGGCTCTGCCCCCTGCAACTAAGATTGAACATGGCACCTTGAGCTGAGCTGCCTCCAACCACTCAGTTGGTTGGAGTGCTGTCCTCTCAACCACAAGGTTGCCGGTTCGACTCCCTCAAGGGATGGTGGGCTGCGCCCCCTGCAACCAGCAACGGCAACTGGACCTGGAGCTGAGCTGCGCCCTCCACAACTAAGACTGAAAGGACAACAACTTGAAGCTAAACGACACCCTCCACAACTAAGATTGAAAGGACAACAACTTGACTTGGAAAAAAAAAAAAAGTCCTGGAAGTACACACTGTTCCCCAATAAAGTCCTGTTCTCCTTCCCTAATGAAATCTTAAGAAAAAAAAAATCAGAAACCAGGAGATCCAAGATGACATGAAGTAGATAAATACTGGGCCTGCTTCCTTCCGTGAACAAATTAAAATTACAACTAAATTATAGAACAATCAACCTGGGGAACCATCTGAAGTCAGGTTGAACAGAAGTTTTATAACTAAGGATATAAAGAAGCCATGTCGAGACTCGTAGGAGGGGTGGAGAGGCAGAACTGGCTTACCCCAAACCTCTGTGTGGTTGAGAACAGGGAGGAATATCTCGGACTTGGAGTTTCCCCACAGAGGAGTGAGAAACCCCAGCCACACACTGACCTCCCCAGCCCAGAGTACTGGTGCCAGGAAGAGTCCCCACAACAACTGGCTGTGAAAAAAGGTGGGGATTCCAACCATCCAAGTGGACAGAAGGCTGTGGGAAACCCAGGCGTCCTCTTAAAGGGTCCATGCACAGACAATCTCTCCCAGGCACTTACCTTGGGCTCCAGCGGAGGGACAGTAACTCGGGGGTGTTGGAGACATACAAGGGACAAACTGAATTGTGTTGCTTCAGGTTGAGGGCTGAAGGACAGTCGACATTTCCCCGTGAGGTCCTCCTCCCATGCAGCCGGCAGGTTGGTGCCATCTTTTCTGTGTTGAGCCTGCCCCCACATGGACAAATCTGAATCTGATTGTTCTGATGAGCTCTGTAGCTCATTCTGCTGACTCATTGAAACCCCGCCCCACCCAGTTCCCCCAATGCCAGAGACACTTATCCTGAGCAGCCAGCCCTGCCCACATTGCATTCTTGGAAAACTGTCGAAGTTCATTGGCCCCAGGTGGATGGCAATTGGTTTCGGTGTGCTCTGAGACTTCTGCTGAGTAGCTCCAGACTCAGCACTGGCACCAAACCAGAGTTTACTTTAACCTGGTGACCACAACTCTTTCCACTCTAGTGACTCCCTGAGACCCTGCCTCACCCAACTTGCATACCCCACGAGGCTCTATCAGTGGCTGAAACTTAAGGGAGCTGGCAGGTGGCAGCAGGCCTCAGGGTGTCCTGGCATTTTGCGGAGCTACTCCAGGCCCAGTACTGGTGGCAGCCATCCCCAATTCACAGGTCACCTCTCCCAGGTGCCTCCAACATTAGCATAGGCAACAAACAACCACAGGTAACTTTGCAGCTCCTACCACGTAGTCCCCAGCTGGTCGCAGGCAGTGGGTGACCCGGGCCTGCACCGGAGAGAATCCTAAAAGCAGCATGATAAAGGCAACTAGTAACTTATAAGGGAATCCCATAAGATTATCAGCTGATTTCTCAACAGAAACTTTGCAGACCAGAAGGGATTGGCATAAAAAATTCAACGTGATAAAAAGCAAGGACCTACATCCAAGATTACTCTACCCAGCAAACCTATCATTTAGAATGGAAGGACAGATAAAGAGCTTCCCAGACAAGAAAAAGCTAAAGGCATTCATCACCACCAAACTAATATTACAAGGAATGTTAAGGGTCTTCTTTTAAATGGAAAAAAAAAAAGATCAAAATTATGAATAATAAAATGGCAATAGCTACATATCTAGCAAAAATTACTTTCCAGGTAAATGCATTAAATGCTTGAATCAAAAGACATAGGAGGGCTGAATGAATAAGAAAACAAGACGCTTACATATGATTCCTACAAGAGACTCACTTCAGATTGAAAGACAGAGATGGAAAATAAAGGGATGGAAAAAGATATTTCATGAAAACGGAAACGGAAAAAAAAAGAAAGATGGGGTAGCAATACTTATACCAGACAAACTAGACTTTAAAAGAAAGGCTACAACAAGAGACAAAGAAGGACCCAGTAATTTCACTTTAGGGTATTTACCTGAAGAAACCCAAAGGCTACTTCGAGGGGACGTGTGCATCTACATGTTCATAGCAGCACTGTTTACAACGGCCAAGATGTGGAGGCAGCCTAGGCATTTGTCGATGGAAGATGGATAAAGAGGAGGTGGCACACATATATATATATAATGGAATATTTCTCGGCCAAGGAAGCAAATGGGTTCTTGCCATCTGTGGCACCATAAATGGACCTGGAGGGTATTGTACTGAGTGGAGTAGGTCAGACAGAGAAAAACAGATGCAATGTGATTTTTCTTATATGTGGAATCTAAAGAACAAAATAAACAAAGAAAACAGAAACAAACTCATAGATACAGAGAACATATTGATGGTTGCCAGCTGGGAGGGGAATTGGGGGTAAGTAAAAAATGGGAAGGGATAGCCTAAGGGTATAGCATAAGGAATATAATCAATACTATTGTAATCAACAGGTGTGGTGTCAGATGGGTGCTAGATTTGTTGGGGTGATAGATGAGAGTGGGTTGGGGACAGGGTGAAAAAGGTGAAGGGATTAAGAAGTATAAACTAATAGTTACAAAATAGTGAAGGGGATGTAAAGTAAAGCACAGGGAATGTAGTCAATAATATAGTAATAACTATGTATAGTGCTACAGGATAGTCAGGGGGATCACTTCTTAAATTATATAAACGTCTAACCACTATGCTGTACACCTGAAATTAATATAAAATAATATTGAATGTCAACTGTACTTGAAAAATTAAAAAAGGAGGGAAAACATGAATGGGAATAAGAGGTCCAAATTTCCAGGTATAAAACTAGTAAGTCATGGGGATGTAATGTACAGCACAGGGAATATAGTCAATAATATTGTGATAGCGTGGTACAGTGTCAGATGGTTGCTGGACTTATCATGGTGATCACTTCTTTTGGTATATAAATGGTGAATAACTATAGTGTACACCTGACACTAATATATTGTATGTTAGCTATATTTTAATAAATCTTAAAAAAGAAAATAAATTGGAAAAATAAAAAGAAATCAGAAACCATTCTGATATTCAAGTAGAGGTTATTTAATACAGGGAATTGGCTACATGGGGGTTGGAAGTGACGAGAGAGCAAAAATAAAAAAAGGGGGACCAGAGAAAAGGGAGTTAGCATGGACAGGAGTGTTAGTCAGAGATCAGTATGATAGCACTGGTCTTGGACTGGAGCCCTTGAGCCTGGACTCACCATTTCTCTGTTGGTGCTGTTGCCAGAGACCTCTTTCAAAAGTAGGGGGAAGAAGACTGCTCCCCTACTTTCCAATCTTGTATCATTACTTTCCACCAGCAGAATCTAACAGAAAGCCAGCTAATAAGGGACTTTAGGGAATGTAGTTTGCAGGGTTTTAATCCCAGCAGTACCCAAGAGAGAAGTGAAAACTGAGTATAGAGCAGAGAGACAATGGACATCATCTGGCATAGGAAGAGTATGATTAACCTGTTAGTTTTCTACTGCTGTGTAACAAATGATCACAAATGTAGCACCTTAAAACAACTTACATTTATTAGCTCATGGTTTCTGTGGATCAGGAGTCCCAGGATGGCATAACTGGGTCCTCTGCTCAGGGTCTCACAAGACTACCAAATTGTTGGCCAGGGCTGTGATTTCATCTGAGTCTTCAGGTCCTTTTGTAAAATCACATGGTTGCGCCTTACGGTTGTAGGATTGAGGTCCCTGCTTTCTTGCTGGCTGCTGGCCAGGGGCTGCTCTTACCTCCTAGATTTTCTTGCGTGTGTGACCTTCTCGTAATATATCAGCTTGCTTCTTCAAGACAGCAGGAAAATCTCTTTATTCAGTCTTCTGACACAGAGTTTTATATAATGTAACATAATCAAGGAAGTGACTATCTCCTCACATTTGCATCATTCTGTGAGCTACTAGGAGGAAGTTCTGCCCACACTCAAAGAGAAGGGATTATTCAAGAGTGTGACTCATTGGAGGGTTAGTTCAGGGTGTGTCCACCATAGTTAGGATGTAGATGCTGGCACCAGACACCAGCTCATGCCGGATTCGTGTGTGTGTGTGTGTGTGTGTGTGTGTGTGTGTGTGTGTGTGTGTGTGTGTTTTATTGGGGAATATTGGGGAAGAGTGTGTTTTTCCAGGACCCATCAGCTCCAAGTCAAGTAGTTGTTTCAGTCTAGTTGTGGAGGGCGCAGCTCACAGTGGCCCGTGTGGGGATCCAACTGGCGACCTGGGTGTTAGGAGCATCGCGCTCTAACCAACTGAGCCAACTGGCCGCCCTGGTGCCGGATTCTTATGACTACCATGTCTACGAATAATGTCTAAACTTCCCTGAATCTTGATATCACTCCTTCAAGATTTAAGAAGTGTAACATTCATTGGCTGAACCCTTGTCAAGTGCCTAGATAATAATAGAAGGGAGTATTTCCCTCCTTTATTTTCCACAGTGGTTCCACAAGTGTTACACAAAACAGAGGATCCCTTCCAAATACGCAGGTGTCTTTTTGGATGCCCACTTGTTATACGCTCCATTTAGTCAGGTCTTCCTCTAAAACATACTGTAAAGTATTATAGTTTTATTCATCTGAGACTTGCATGTTTTTGTTAGACTTTTTTTTCTTCAGTTAGTCAGAATCTCAGTTGCAAATGACAGGAACCAGAACAGATGAGATAAAAGAAAAAAAATGAAACATATTGGCTGATATTGAGAATACCAGGGACGGAGCTAATTTAGAGACCCCAGGTACAAGAGAGAGAGAAATGATAGAGATATAAATAGAGACAGAGACGACATAGACAAGACAGAGACAGAGATTGTTGGAGGAGGTCAATGAGAGGATGTGACTGCCAGTTGATCTGAGAGGTGGACCCAGGTGATCAGAGGCTCCTTACCCTCTCCCCTGTCCTTGGAAGATTCATTCAGCTTGCCTCCCCTGCACTAGAAACTGCTCCAAGGACACTTCGTTGAGTGATCAATGTGTTGTTGAGACCATCTGGACGGTAGGTGTGACTGAATCCCCCTTTAAGGCCTCCATATAAACATTTAAGATTCTGCCTAGCCAGTACAGAGATCTACCATGTTTCCGCGAAAATAAGACCTCGCTGGACAATCATCTCTAATGAGATTTTTGGAGCAAAAAGTAATATAAGACCCCGTCTTATTTTACATTAGAACTGATTGTCCGACTAAGTCTTATTTTCAGGGAAATACGGTACCGGTCTTTCAGCCACCCAAGACAAGCCTCGAATGTAAGTTCCCTTGCTTACTAAACCTGCCACCTACCAGTCTGGAGTGGCCTGCCTTTTTGTGGTCTCTCCTTGCCCTCCACATACCAGGGCTACTTTCAGATTTCACCTGGGAATCTTCTGAGTTTTCAAACCAACAGAGATGAATATACTGGGGGGGGGGGGGTGCCAAAAAATATCTACAAGTGGACACTTTGGTCAACGTTTTTCAAGCAGTAGTTCTCTGTAATCAGAAGTGTCTGAACTCTGATGGTAACCACTTTGAGCACCTCTTGTAATTGCAGATGTCAAACGTGACTTGTACTCATCTTTTGTTATTGGTATATATTGAGTATTACAATTAATACAATTTTTTTCCTTTCTTAAAACATGTATACATTTTTGGGACTATATATGTATATGTATACATATATACGTATACTGTATATGTATATATGTATATACATATACAGTATATGTATATACATATATAGTCCCAAAAATGTATACATGTTTTAAGAAAGGAAAATATATATATATATATATATATATATATATATATATATATATGTCCTTCCAAGAGCCGATCTTCCATGAGATAGGGAAATGTGCCATTTGTGTGCACAAAGGCAGTAGATAATTCACCATCTCAAAATTTGAGTGTGTAGAAATGTAACTTTTAATGTATAAATATTTCACTGGTAATTAGAAAACTCATGAATTATGAGATATTTTTTCACTGTTTAGAGTGATTACTAGAGAAATCCTTTAAATAATTAATGTATTTAAAATAAACTTTCAAAGAACCTAAAAAATGTAACTTTCTTCCTTTCTCCTTAACTATATTTAATTTAGCTATTGAGCCCCCAAGGTAGTCAGCAGTATAAAACTTAATCTTGCCAATTCAAGGTAACTTAACCATTTCCAGCTTGAAACTCAGACATTTTTGAGTAACTTAGTATCTCCCCACCCCTTCTTCTCCTCAGAAATAAGTGAGGCTCTTTCTGGATGACTTACTACAAATTAGGTTTCAGTATCAACAGGATTCAAGATACAGAGGTCCTGTCTTTTCCCAGAATTCATCAGAATTTAACTTGCTCCTCTGGTCTTTGTCATTGAGTTCTGGCATTCGTTGAATTTCATAATCCCACCATGGCCTGTGGTTACCAGGCCACAATTCTGAATCTTCTCCATCCTGACCCCAGCCCTCAGGCCCACTAGCGCTCTCTGAGTTCTCAGTAGTTTAGGAACCCTCAGCTGCTTTCCCCACACCAGGCTGATGTCTATGGGCCCCTGGCGGTTGACATCAGGTACATCTGCTGGGGGACCTCTCTCAGCATCACTACCCTCTATTCTGGTGTCTTGCTAAATGAGAGGCTTCTCTGAGAGGCTTGCTTTCTCCTGGCTATACCTGAGATGTGTGGCACACTTCCTTCCATCCTGAGATCCCATCTGAGGCTTGCATCACCCCCTCCCACTCCAGACCCAACCCAGAGAGTGGGCGCCAGGCCTCAGTACTCTCTTGGGACATTCACTGATCTCTGACTCTTGTTTCCCCTCTGAATTTCACTCCTTTTTCACCCTAGTGGAATCTTTACCTGGTCTAGGGCAGAAATGACTCTACATCATCATGCATTCTTACTCATTTTGTTATGTATGAATAATCCTCATGTTCTGCTTCACTTAGGAAGTCATAAAGAGTGAAATGGGGAAAAGGTGCTCTTTGAAATCTCTAAAGCTCTTTAAACATATAAGGTGACACTGCAACCAGTGTCTTCATAATGGATCATATCTTCTTAGTTTGAACTTAGCATTTCTTCAAACTTTTGGGGGGAAAAAGAAAAACAAAGCAGTTCACAATTGATGATCTTAAAATCTGAATTTATAAAGTTGTTTGGACATGATGTTCTTTAAGAACATGCCTTATTTCCCTAGGACATGATTTCCTTTTGCAGAAATTTGCATTAGCTATAAAAGTAGCTGATTTTTCTCCTAGGCATCAAAACTAGTTTTAGGATTCATTTTTCTTCTTGTGTCACACACAATTAATTATAGGATGACTTCCTCAAAAACACTGACCACCCTATTAACATATTCAGGTCACAGTCAGCCCAAATAGTCCATGGTCTTGAATCAAAATGAAGAGGAAAATGGGTGACATTCAACTTGAAATCAGAAATAAGGTGTCCAGAAAGTAGCAGAGGGATTCTACAAGTTGGAGGACCTTTTCATCATCCTTTCTCACTCTTGATCATATATCAAGCTATCCCTAGGACGGCTGGACCTGTTTGGGAGTCTTGGTTCTTCTTGCCGACGCAGTGAAGAATCAAAGGTCAGCAAGCTGATTAATACGCAAGCAGGGTTTATTAGTGATACGTTCTCAGGGAAGAGAAGGGGCCTAATCGAGGTAAGAGAGAGAAGCATAGGCTCCCGGTATTATTGATACACTCTCAGGAAAGAGGACGGGGCTAGCAGAGGTCGGGAGAGGGGGAGAGAGAGAGAGAGAGAGAGAGAGAGAGAGACAGAGAGAGAGAGACAGAGAGAGAGAGACAGAGAGAGAGACAGAGAGAGAGAGAGACACAGAGACAGAGAGACACAGAGACAGAGACAGAGAGAGAGAGAGAGAGAGAGAGAGAAGGAGAGAGAGAGAGAGAAGCCTAGGTCCCCGCTATTAGTGATACATTCCCAGGGAAGAGAACGGGCCTAGCCGAGGTGAGAGAGAGAGAGAGAGACCTTATCCTGAGGACTTACAGTTTGCCAGACCACCCCTTGTCATCTGCTGTAAATACAGATACTTGGCTGGAGGCGTTCATCAAAGCTAGTTATGAGCTTTTTCTGTAGGCACTATGGACCCCCTCCCACCCCTCCTCCTGCTCCTACATTTTCTAACTTCTACCTAACAGACCCAGAATGCTTGATATGTTAGGCTTCTTCCCTGTACATTGAACAATTTGACCCTGATACACTCTCATTTTTAAAACTCAGATGCAGTCTTAAAGGGAAAAAAAGTGTTATCCTAATGAAACTGCATGGAAGGGAGAAGGGCTTTACTTTGATGATGACACCCTATAATAATAATAGTAGCTAATATTTATTGAGCACTTACCATGGGCACGGCACTGTGCGAGATCCTGCATTGACCTTATCCAGTTCAATCTTCACAACAACTCCATGATGTAGGTAGTCTCATTATCTCCATTTTATAAATGAGAAAAATAAGACGCAGAGACGTTAAGTGACTTACCCACGCTCTTACCCACACAGATAAAATATAACAAGCACATCTAACTCATGACGTTGATTGAGCATAAAACAAAATATTCCATGTAAAGCAATTAGAATGTTATCGAAGCTAAATAAAATTAGCCATCAGGATGAGGAAGAGGAAGGGAACTGATCTGCAATGAGAGAAAATCCAGTAAAATCAATGAGAGAAGCAAAGACAAGATTCAGAGAGAAAAAATATTGGCAATCCCACCCCTGGTTCCAGATGTTCCTGAGGCCCAGGTTAACATCCTGTTACTCTACAAGTTAATGCTCCTTTCTGATTAAGCTACTGCTATGGTCTGAATGTGTTTCCCCCGAATTCATATGTTGAATCCTAATCTCCAGAGGTGATCGTACTATAAGGTGGAGACTTTGAGGGGTGACCAGGTCATGAGGGAGGAGCCCTCATAAGTGGGGTTAGTGCACTTAAAAGAGGAAAAAACAAACACACAGATCATCTATATCAAAATGACAGTCTGACAACACACTGCAAACCTATAATTAAAGAGTGAGGGACAGCGTAACACCGACTCACAGACTGTCCCTAAAATAAATATTCAAAGAAAACTTCAGCAACAAGAAAATAAAACTACAGGGAAGAAGTAGGAAAAGAAAAACAACAGTGATCATGGGAATCATTAATATTTTGGAAAATTTGATGACCTGCTGTATGTAGAAAAAAATTATATATTCTTGTACCCATAAAACTAGGAAGTATTTCACAAGAGAGATCTCATTTGCAACAATCACAAAAATGCTTGGGTACCTACAAGTAAGTTTAACCGTTATTCAAGGACACAAAAGACTATCTAAAGAAAACAAGAGAAATATGGTGTTCATGGATGGTGCATCGGTAAGCTTAGGCTAAATTGTGCCGGCTTTGGAGTTAATCATCTGTTGCTTTTTCTGTTCCTGCAAAGTCCCTGAATTCAGGCCTCAGCTACTTCCTCTCATTCTTGCTTGCAAAGTAGCTGAACCTTGGCTAGGCTTTCTCTCTTACTTATAGTATCTCCTCAAATGCAGCCGATAGTGAAGGGAGGTTACTAATATTGTTTCCTGCCCTCTTTCCCTAAACTCACAGGCTCATTCAGCACAGTTCCGCCTTTCCGAGCTATCACTAGTGATGTTTTTACCAAATGTTCACCACTTCATAATATGATTGCCTTCTTCCTAGGCTTTCATAACTATTTCTTTTCCAAACCACTTAACTTCAAAGCCAAAGCCACATAGTTTTATGTATTTTTACGGTAGCACCCCACTTGTAGTACTAATTATCTCCTTTAGTCAGCTTAGGCTTAGTTATAAAGCAGTGACCCATGACACCCAAAAAGCTCACTGCCTTAGAAGAACAAAGTTGACTTTTTGCTTTTGTGACATTTCTATCACAGGATAGCTGTTGTGGCTGTGCTCAAGTTTGTCTTTATTTTGTCATGCTGGCTGAAGGGGCGGCCTTTACCTGGGGCATTGGTGCTCTCCTAGCAGAGAGAAAAGAGACATGTGATGACTCTTCAAGCTCTGTTTAAAAGTGGTCCAGGTCATATTTCATTCTTCTTTATGGCTGCGTAATACTCCATTGCATAAATGTACCACACTTTCTTAATCCAGTCATCCACCGATGGGCATTTCGGTTGTTTCCACGTCTTGGCTATTGTGTATAGTGCTGCAATAAACATAGGGGTGCATAAATTTTTTTGAATTACAGTTTGAAATTTCCCTGGATAGATACCTAGGAGTGCAATTGCTGGGTCATAAGATAGTTCCATTTTCAGTTTTTTGAGATACCTCCATACTGTTTTCCATAGTGGCTATATAGCATTAGGAATAGAGACAGTGGAAATGTAATGGCTGTATGCGATGTCAGAGGGGTAGTAGACTGGGGTAGGGGGGTTATCACTGTGTGAGGGATATAAATGATAAATGTCTAACTATTACATTGTTTTGTACACCTGAAACTAATAAAAAAAAAAAGTGGTCCAGGTTACTTCTCACATCAATTTGGTTAAAGCAAGTCATATGGCCCAACCTTACCTCAGATGGACATAGATATATGATGCTCTTCCAGAAAAGGGAGGTGAATATTTTGAGTAATCATGTGATATACCACAGATATGAAACTTTACACTGGAAAGATGTCAATTCTTCCAAAATAAAGTGATTAGTTTGATGCAATTCCAAAACATTCCCAGCAGGTTTATTGCTGTTCTGGGGGGACGGGGGAGGGGGTGTATTTGATTGATTAATGGTTGATTGATTGATTTAGCTTTTGTTTCTCTCATCTGTTTTCTTTTTGCAGACCTGTAAAGCTGATTCTAAAATTCTTGGCAGTACACAGTACCAAATGTTGCCAAAGGCATTTTAAAGAAGTATCCCTCCTTATTATAAAGCTATATAAACTATAAAATTGAGACACTGGGACAGAAATAGACTCAGCAATTCCACTTTTAGGAATATGGTGTAAAGATATCATTACTCGGATGGTTATGAAGAGATGCAAAAGAATTTTTATCTGTGATTTGAATTGCACTGTTTGTAGAGGCACAAAATTAGAAACAACCTATATGTACATCAGTAGTTGAATGAATAGATAATTTGTGGTACATCAAGAAGTAGAATGTTGGGTGGCCAGTTAGCTCAGTTGGTTAGAGCGTGGTGCTAGTAACACCAAGGTTGCCGGTTCGATCCCCTCGTGGGCCATTGTGAGTTGCACCCTCCTTAAAAAACAAAAAAAAACAAAAAAGCAAAAAACATAAAGAAGTAGAATATTATACTAACTGTTTAAATGATCCAGAGCAACATATATCAATATGTATAAATCTTAAAAATACACTATTAATAGAAAAAAGATGTTGTACAGCCTGTATTTCATAATAACACTTATATAAAGTTTTAAAAACACAAGCTATACCATATATTATATATGTATAATATATAATACCTATGTTTTTAAGTTTATACATATATGGAGTTATATTATATTATATTATATTATATATTATATTATATTATATTTCTGGCAAATATAACATTTTAGCAAATTCAGGATAGTGGTGAACTTGAGGAGGGAGAAAGAGGAATGGGTTGTATGGGTCAACACAGAGGGTTTCATCTGTCTCTGAAATGTTTCATTACTTAGAACATATCTGACGCATATATGATAAAATGTTGACATTTGATAAAGCCAAGTATCAGGTACACAAGTATTTGTTATTTTTTTCCATAACTTTGCGTGCTTGCAATATTTCATAATACAATATTTCTAGCACCTAGCAATAGTTAACATTTTCTACTGTAAACTTCCAGATATCTTCCACGCATAAATACATTTTTTGCAAGTATATAAATTTAGGTCACAAACAATATGGAGCTCACAGGGGTCACAGTACTTTGTTACTATTTTCACTGCATAGCATCATGAATATCTTTTATGTTAATGAACATATATTTAAAATATGTCAATGGCTTATATTTCATTATACATTTGTATCGTAATTTTTAATCAATCCTGTATTGTCAGATATTTGTTTCCAATATTTCAAAACTATAATAGGTATTATTTTGCAAATGTCTTTCTTCAATTATGTGCTTACATTCTTATAAAAAAATTTTAAAGTGAAGATGTTTAGGTAAAAGAAATGCACTTTGTATAGCTTCAATATATATTGCCAAGTTGCCCTTCAGAAAAATATATTCCAATTTTCACTTCAAGTGTGTATGAGATTTTGTTTTGCTCTATTTTAGTCTTTACTAATTTGAATAATCTGTATTTCTGGATCTTTGAAAACCTAAACTTCCCAACTGACAGAGGGCAGCGAGGGCCGTTTCTCCATAAGTTAGTTTTCCTAAGAGAGATGTGTTTGCTTAAATGGAACATTTCTCAACAAACTGCCTACAACAATAAATTGCATTTTGCTGAGTCATAGGAAATGTGCAATATCTTGGGAAAACATTGTCTCTACCCTTGAGTCCAGTGTTATAGATTTTACTATAGGTATTCTAAACTCTGTAGAAAGTGTATAGTTCTCTTTCACTTCAACTGACGACTTAACCTGTCTGGAAATCTAACTAATCTAACTGGATGGGGAGATTAAAAGGTTGAGAAAAGTAATCCAGAGCAAGGCTTTTTTTTGTTTGTTTGCTTTTATTCCATTGGTAATTTCCTGCTGTTTCTTGAAATTGCCCCGAGTGCCCCAGTGACACTTCCTCTTTCGTTTCTAACAACAGACCAATGAAAACTAAAATCGTGTTCCTGGTTTTGGTAAATGTCGGCCTCACCCTTCCAGTTTCTGGTTTGACAAGTCCTCGTTGGGATGCAACAAGACAAAACAAAACCTTAACCAGGCTATTGTGGTGTCATGTAAAACAAGATACAGAAGAGGTCACCACAGAAGATCTTATTAAAGTTAACCTTTATTATACACTTCTTCCTGCCTAAGAAATTGTTAAACTAAAATAAGTTTTAAAATGTTTTAAGTTAAGAAAAAATAGCATACGTAAAATATAGCCTTGTTATATTACACCATGACCCTAGTTTAGGCCTCTGTTAGTACAAATGAATGTAGTTTAGAGAACCTAATAAATTCATGTTTTGAATCTAGTGAATGAGATTGAAGAAGCATGCTCAGATCTCAGTTGACACCTAGAAAGTTCCCTTGGTTCAACTTTTATAATCCAAGGACAACTGCCTAAAATTTTATTAAGCTCTCTTAAACTGTGTTCCTGATAGGGTTTCTTCATATACTATCAAGTTATTTTTATGGGCAATCCTCTAATTCACTCCAATCTACAGACCTACTGCACTGCTGATCACTCAATTTAAATTTAGTATCTGTTCCTACTTGACAGGCTTCATATGTGAGATTGTTCAGACAATATAGGAGTATGAGTAACTACTGATACACTCTTTTATAACTTTTGGTGACATCTGTAAAGAATAACAAGTTGTTGGGGCGGCCGGATAGCTCAGTTCATTAGAGAGTGGTGCTCTTAACAACAAGGTTGCCAGTTCGATCCCCACATGGGCCACTGTGAGCTGCGCCCTCCACAACTAGATTGAATCAACTACTTGACTTGGAGCTGATGGGTCCTGGAAAAACACACTTAAATAAAAGTTTTTTAAAAATCATTAAAAAAAAAAAGAATAACAAGTTATTCCCAATTTTAATTTACTTGACTGTTCCTTAATCATTGACTATCAAATATGGATGGCAACTCAGTGATCTCAATATGGACCTCTGATTATTCATACTTAATAAGAGCCCCTGTCTCAGCAACACTGTAAGAGTTAGAGTCTGTCCAAACGGCTTCCTGTTAGATGAGTCAGTGATTTTAAGTATAATATAGGGCCGCGTTCCACCCCTCTCCCCTCACTTTGTATGGTGACTATTTGCAAGCCTCTTTTAGATAACCTAGAATCATACCCTCTCACTTTAACTCCCAATGCAGACTAGAAAGATCAGTATGCTTCTCTATTGACATGAACTTGTAGCAATATTGATAGGCAATTAGTCCTGTTATCGAATTATCATCAGAAATACTCCTTAAGATTAATTACTTTAAAACACCATTATTGGGCCGGCCCGGTGGCTCAGGCGGTTAGAGCTCCGTGCTCCTAACTCCGAAGGCTGCCGGTTCGATTCCCACATGGGCCAGTGGGCTCTCAACCACAAGGTTGCCAGTTCGACTCCCTGCAAGGGATGGAGGGCTGCGCCCCCTGCAACTAGTAACCGCAACTGGACCTGGAGCTGAGCTGCACCCTCCACAACTAAGACTGAAAGGACAACAACTTGACTTGGAAAAAAGGCCTGGAAGTACACACTGTTCCCCAATAAAGTCCTGTTCCCCTTCCCCAATAAAATCTTAAAAAACAACAACAACAACAAAAAACACCATTATTTTGGGCAAATGATCCTGTATTACAATTAGGGTTCTCTGTGAGTGACAGCAACTCAGAAAACATTAGCTTAAACTCAATTGAAGTTTATTTCTGTCTCATATACTGAAGTGTAGCTTTATCTCCCACACTTTGGAGTTTTACCTTGGCCTCCAGCTTACTAGCCACTTTCTTCCTCATCCTTCCCAATCAGCATAATGTCACCAATATAATGGATCGACGTGATGTGATATTCTGTGGGACTGTCCAGATCTCGTTGGACTATGGGATGACAGAGGACAAGTTAACACAGCCTTGTGGCAAAACTGTAAATGCATATGTTCATCCATTCCAGGTAAATGAGAACTGTTTCTGATCTTCTTTACTAACTGAGATAGAAAAGAACACATTTGCCAAATCAATGGCTACATATCATGCACCTGAGACCATGGTCATCCACTCTAACATAGATGCTGTGTCCCACATGGCAGCCGTAGATGGGCCTGTCATGCGGTGGTCCATGACCATTCCCCAGGATCCATCCAGTTTCTGTAGGGGACAGACTAGCAAATTAAAGGATTCGTGAGATCCTTTTACACCTTTAAGGGTAGCATTAATCTCCACCATTCCCTGCGATACAATATTGTTTTTGAGTTACTACCTTGGCTGCTGGGGGTTGGGGTTGGAATAGAGTGTAGAAGGAGGGTTGTGTTTCATCCACTTAGTCTTCCCCACTATGAGACGTCTTAACCTACACACAGGCCAAGCACAAAAGTGGGGGTTAAGTCAATTGCCAACCATGTCAATCCCAATTATAGATTCAAGGACTAGGAAAATGACTACCACGTGATTCCATAAAACCAGTAGAGATACTGTAAGCTGGACTTTGGTTCCCACGTGCCTCTGCTCTAACAAGGAGCCATGATGATGCTCTGAGTCTCTGTATATCAAGATCAACTCAGAGACTATGTCCATTGTCCTCAAAATGCCTGCATATTTCCCTTTCCCAAGGGTACATCACCTGAGTAAATGACAGCTGGTTCCTTTGGGAAAGCACTGGGGGAATCGTTGTGGTCTCCACTTGCCATAGTGTTGCACGTTCCTTCCACCTGGGGACCTGAGGACACGGCTGCCAGGCCACCTCTTCATTCAGTGGATTCCAGTTCTAAAACCTGGATCAGGTCCAGGAAATGGGCAATGGGTCATGGCTTTTTTCTTTCTTTTTTTTTTCTAATGTATGTCTCTTTATTTACACAGTTAGACTTAAATGGTGTCTATTCTGCTTTTTCTTTTTTTTACAGCTGTCTTTTTTTTTAAATTTATTTATTGGGGTGACAATTGTTAATGAAATTACATAATTTCAGGTGTACAATTCTGTATTACACCATCTATAAATCCCATTGTGTGTTCACCACCCAGAGTCAGTTCTCCTTCCATCACCATACATTTGATCCCCCTTACCCTCATCTCCCTCCCCCCACCCCCCTTACCCTCTGGTAACCACTAAACTATTGTCTGTGTCTATGAGTTTTTGTTTCTCATTTGTTTGTCTTGTTTTTGGTTTATATACCACATATCAGTGAAATCATAGGGTTCTCTGCTTTTTCTGTCGGGTCATGGCTTTTTATTGGAGCAACATCTCTAAGCTTTCTGCACATCCACATTTATCTCCTTTTGATTATATATATTAAGCAGCACCCTTGTTGTACGCCCATCAGTTTTGCCCCTAGGGAGCTGTAGGTTTTTAACCTTCTTCACAATTCTCTTCTAGTTAAGGCCCCTTGGAGTCTGGTGTTAAAGAATAAAATGCAACTGAGTAAATGTTAAAGATCTTATTGGTTTTATTCAACAATTCACGAATCAGGTAGCATCCAATCTAGCAGATAGAAAGGAGCTCCAAAGAGCTGTATAATTCAGGAGGGATTTGTAGGCTAAAGTAAACAGGAACAAGGACGTTATGCTGGGCATTTGCTAACTGATACAAGCAGGGTTCTTTTCCTTCTATGCAGAAAGGGGAAGTCTTGGAGCAGGGTCAGGTAACTTGTGCTAAGCAGGCAAGTGCTGATTGGTTGACCTAGGCCTTCTTTTCTGGGCTCGCTGAGCACAGAAACTTGGTAAAGTTTTGGTGTGCTGCTATGGAGCTTAGCATGAGTGACTCATTCTTGGTCCTGATCTGGTGTCTTTACCACTGGGAAGTCAGACTCTTCAGGGGTATCAGCCCACGTATCCTCATCCCATGGATAGAGTCCCACGTTGCCTGAAACAGGGCTCTGACCTGACATAACAGACAGCCTCAGCTGAGCAGATTCAATCATCTTTGAAGGCCAGTGAGTGTAACTATTAAATCTTGAGTTTAGTCTTCAGCTTTTTCTGTTCTCCCACTGCAGGAGATAAGGGCCTGTTTGGAAACTACCAAATAAGCCTTCTGGCCTTCACACCTGTTTTTTCAATTGTTTATTAACTCCCCTCAGTTTTTCATTATCTCTCTGTAGGGTGTCACTGAAACTTAATAGCATCCAGACAATTTCATTGTTCTTATATTTGGCATTAACATCTCCTCCCCTCCCCCATCCCACCTCCGGACTTTTCGAATCCTTGCACCAGCCAGAACCTTCCCCCTCCATCAGAACCTCCTCCCAAATTAGCACCAGTGTTCAGTTTTAGCTATTAGATGCAACATTAACCCAGGGACTCTCCATATCCTACACACTACGGGGGATGAAGGCCTCATTGCCAGGCAGGGGGTGGGGTGAGTGGACCGGTCACCAATCCCCATCTTTTCTCCTGCTCTCTCAGACCACTTCAAGTATCAACTGTGTCAGTTCAGGTCCTCTGGGTAGCAAACAGGGAGACAGAGTAAGTAGTGTAAGAAGTATATTGGGGGAGTGTAACACGGGATAAATGGAGAGGAAAGAGAAGCAACAGAGAAAGCCTTCACACCCCGATGTAGTTCTGACACCTATGGAGAAAATGGAGGAGAAAGTAGAATGGGGCAGAGAGAGCCTCAGACTGCAGTGCCAACCCAGTGAGGAGCTGAACAAAGATTGCCGTTAGTGAATCCTTGTGTTGAGCAGAAAAGGCAGGACCTTTAGAAGCACAGTATGGCTCAGTCATTGGTTAGGCCTTGCCTGGAAAAGCCAGGCCTCACAATTACGTGCTGAAGCAGATTCTGAACACACTGCAGTGGGAGGCTGTCCACTAACTGCACTTCTGGCAGCTGGTCAACAAGTTCTTTCTCGAAGGAAGATGCAAATAGCATATCTTCTTGTTTGCCATAGCAGGCAAAATTAACCGACGTCCACCTCATTTTCATCAGTAATATGAACACTTTGCATGCTGAACAAGTCAGTCATAGAGACTTTTATTCTCATGGTTCTTTTTAAAAGAAAACTACCTCACCTACAACCTCCCTGGAGAGAAAAGTAAATTAAAAGTATAATCACTACCGTTTATTAAGCACCTGCTATTTTTCGATACTAAACAAGGTATTTGGTGGACAGTCTCTTTAACCTTTATACCATTCATTGTCCCAGAGTAATTCTAATCTCCAAGGCTAAGTCATCCCATCCTATTGGCAAAACTGAATAGAACAAAAGCTGCCACCTTCCCTGACTCAGGTTCAGATTCACTCTGGTCCCCTTTCTCCAACCATTTTATTTTTTGAACTCCAAACTTGTGTGTGACTTTGGCTGACACATATTTCTGGCTTTATCTCTGGGTTTCTTCTCCTTGTGACTACTTCTTAGAGTTGCTGCTCATGTTCACTTGGTTTCCCTTCTAGGCTTCCATCCCTCAGATACAGTGATCTAGATTTTGCTCTATTTCCTGACTCATACCCTGGTACCGTCATCTCTGCTCCCAGTCACAAGTGTAAAAGGTACCCAACTCCATCTTCCCTCTACCTAGGGGTCATCCCTGCTTGGTCTCTGTTAGTTAGGGAGAAAGAAAACATAAAATAATCAGACAAGATAGATATTATTACACCAACTTTACAGATGTAGAAACTGAGTCCCAGAGAATTTAGATAATTGTTTGAAAGCTAGTATATTGCATAGCTACGTATTCTAGCTATTATTAAAAGGCATTATTTAAAATTTGAAAAATAAGTGGAAAATTCAACGCAATCTTGGGATGTTGACAGGATCACCCAACAATTATTTAATTATCTAGGGGACATATATGCGTGCAACTGCTACTTACTATTAGTTAAGGGCTTAGACCCCGAAGTTATATGGTGATTTTTCTGTGCAATAAAAAATATAGCCCCCTTGTGACCCAGCAATTCCACTCCTGGATATTTATCCAAAGAAATCCAAAACACTAATTTGAAAAAATATAAGCACCCCTATGTTTATTGCAGCACTATTCACAATAGCCAAGATATGGAAACAACCGAAATACCCACCAATAGATGATTGGATAAAGAAATTGTGGTATATTTATACAGTGGAGTATTACTCTGCCATAAAAAAAAAAAGAAATCTTACCATTTGCAACAACATGGATGGACCTAGAGAACATTATGCTAAGTGAAATAAGTCAGACAGAGAAAGACAAATACCATATGATCTCACTTATATGTGGAATCTAAAGAACAGAATAAACAAGCACACAAAATAGAGATACAGAAAAAAATCTGATGGTTGCTAGTTGGGAAGGGGGTTGGGGGATAGGTCAGAAGGTGAAGGGATTAGACAGTAAAAATTGGCTGTTACAAAATAATCATAGGTATGTCAAATACAGTATGGGGAATATAATTAATAATCTTGTAAAGATTATATAGGGTGTCAGATGGGCACTGGACTTATCAGGGGGATCACTTCATAGACTGTGTAGAGGCCTGACCACTGTGCTGTACACCTGAAGCTGATGTGGAATAATATTGAATGTCAACTATAATTAAATACACACACACACACACACACACACACACACACACACACACACTGGGGGTGCCAAAAAATGTATACAAGTGGACACTTTGGTCAGCGTTGCTCAAGCAGTAGTTTGCTCTAATCAGAAGTGTCTGGACGCTGATGGGAACCACTTTGAGCACCTCTTGTAATTGCAGATGTCAAACGTAACTTGTATTCATCTTCTGCTATCAGTATATATTGAGTATTACAATTTTAATGTTTTTTTTCCTGTGTTAAAATGTGTATACTTTTTTGCACCATATATTATATATATTATATATACATATATATAATATATATACATATATATTACATATGTAATATATATGTATATATATAATATATATATATGTAGTTATGGGATTTGTAAAGTACAGCATTTTTTATAATTAAAATATTATAGGGCGGCTGGATGGTTCAGTTGGTTACAGCACGAGCTCTCAGCAACGGGGTTGCTGGTTCAATTCCCACATGGGATGGTGGGCTGCGCCCCCTGCAACTAAAGATTGAACACGGTGACTGGACTTGGAGCTGAGCTGTGCCCTCCACAACTAGACTGAAGGACAACGACTTGGAGCCAATGGGCCCTGGAGAAACACAGTGTTCCCCAATATTCCCAAATTTAAAAAAAATTAAAAAAAAACACAGCAAAAATATTTTAAATATATATATATATATATATATACATATATATATATATATATATATATATGGCCCCAAAGTTACACAGTTTCATTGCCTTTTGGACATTAACCAGTTTTGTCTCTTAGTAAATTTATTTCAAACTGCCTTTCCCGGTAGACTATAAATGTACTAGTCCTCAAAATGCTCTTTGACCCAGTATTACCATCTTATTGATCTCCTCATTAATGAGCTGAATAAAATCTTTGACATATGTCCATTCTATATTTGCATTAGAGCCATGTTTTTAACTTTTGAAAATCACTCTTTGACACCATAATGTTTGACTCCAAAGTCCTCGGTCTTTCCCTAGACTAGATGACCTTTCAAGATGGACATGCCGATATATATTGGAACAGAAAAAGAACTGTGGCCCCTGAAGTTAATTTTCTCTAGAACTGAGAGACCTATCTTTTGCTGCTTATTTCTGCTCATGTCAAAGATAGGCCCCTATCTTAGGCCAGGTGTTTGAGAACAGCTTTCCTCTTGCGGAGATTTCTGGGGAAAGGAATAGCTCAGGTACACTGATCATGAGATCTGAATAAAAAATGTTCCTGAGATTCTTGAAATCTTGAAACAAAGCCTAAATGCTTAAAGCAAAGGCTTAAATTCCTCTTTAAGGGCTCTTTTGCTTTGGGAAGCCTTTGGGATACATAAATGGAAAGCCAAGATTCTATTCCAGAATGGACTATGAAGAGCTAATCTACTCTGTACAATGCAAAAAATTGTCTTCATTGTGGGGAGGGTGACACGCTGGGAGTTTATGCTGCTTTGCATCATGGTAACTACTATTGCCTGGCAAGATACTGGAGTCCCTTCTTCTATTCCTAACACACGAAATGCTGGATGAGATATGAAACAAATATTTTTAAAATGTAGTGGAGCTCACAAGGAAATCCAGGTGTCAGAAGAACAGGGATATTAGAATCAAATCAGTGAGGATGAATTGATGCCAGGCAACTTTTGGAGTATTGGCCCTGGAGACAAAACTCAGGGGCTGCGCTACTGACACAAGAACAGGACTGGACTCCAGTCTACAGGAACAAGGCAAACCAGGAAACCAGACCTAGGCTCTCAAAAGAAAGACGGGCGCTAGGAAAGGTTTCCTTGTCCTTAGGCAGAAAGTAGTAGTAAAATGTACACAAGCACGGTACCCACCGTAAGCCACTGGAAAAAATAGAGCTAGTGTAAGAAAGTAGAACCCAAGCCTGATCGCCGCCTGAGGCGAGTACAAGTTTGCACTAACTTAGACTATGAGTTTCCTCTGCTGAGAAACTGATCTTAACTCTATGAATTTTGCAAGACCAGAGAAGAGGGAAATGATAAACCATCCAACTGAGACACCTCCTCAAACCAGGACACAGAGAGGACTCTCGTGGAAGAAAATACCCAATGAAAATGAGCTGGTAGCACAAAAATTACAAAGCACGTGAGGACACTCTGCCCTATATTCCCTGAATGATGCTATTCATGAGAGAATTCATTGCAAGAAACTACAAAGAAATCTAATAGGTATAGGGGAACCATCCTCTCCTTGTCCCTTACTCTTAACGAGCCTATTAAAAAGGAACATTTGCAGGAGGGCCGGGTGGCTCAGGTGGTTAGAGTACGAGCTCTGAACAACAGGGTTGTCAGTTCGATTTCGACATGGGCCAGTGAGCTGCGCCCTCCACAACTAGATTGAAGACAATGAGCTGCCACTGAGCTTCCAGAGGGGCGGCCGGATGGCTCAGTTGGTTAGAACGCGAGCTCTTAACAACAAGGTTGCCAGTTCAATTCCTGCCATGGGATGGTGGGCTGCGCCCCCTGCAACTAAGATTGAAAAAGGCGACTTGAAGCTGAGCTGCACCCTCCACAACTAGATTGAAGGACAACCACTTGACTTGACTTGGAGCTGAGGGGTCCTGGAAAAACGCACTGTTCCCCAATACTCCCAAATAAAAATTTTTTTTTTTAAAAAAGGGAACATTTGCCTCTTTAAGCAACAGAAAGAGTTGTGCCTTAGTTTGGGCATCCCCAGAATCCAAATCTGAGACAAGGATTCAACTGCAAGTAGTCCATTTGGGCTGGACAGAAATGAGCTTGGGGTGGGGAGTGACGCAGGGAAGGCCAGGCAGATAAGGTGCATTACTAACCCAACTGCTATGGTGGGCACCTGGAGCTTAACAACATGGGGCAACTCTAGTGAAATGGTATAAAACACACATCTCCGAATTATCCCACCCAAGGGGCAGGACCAGAGTTAGGGTATTAGTAATGAGATATAATTTATAATGGAGAATAATTATTATAATGAGAGTTTGGGCTGAGGGCTCTTCTCAGAGTTGAATTCCTGACACACTTGCTGCCCTGCTGCACAGTAGTTCCAGGAGAAAAACTTTACACACAGAGACGTAGCTACTGGCCAGTGAAAGTGAGAGAGAGAGAGGGAGAGGGAGAGGGAGAGGGAGAGGGAGAGGGAGAGGGAGAGGGAGAGGGAGAGGGAGAGGGAGAGGGAGAGGGAGAGGGAGAGGGAGAGGGAGAGGGAGAGGGAGAGGGAGAGGGAGAGGGAGAGGGAGAGGGAGAGGGAGAGGGAGAGGGAGAGGGAGAGGGAGAGGGAGAGGGAGAGGGAGAGGGAGAGGGAGAGGGAGAGGGAGAGGGAGAGCAGTGAAATGATTAAGATGGGCAGGCCATGAGATGAGATGGGCAGGGCACTGAGAGTGTCGGCTACAAGCCAACTTGTGACTACGTCTCTGCCTTTTCATTCTCTTTGCCTACGTGGGGGTGGAGAGAATGTAGGCAGAGTATAAAGCCTCTTCTCAGGAACATATTTATAAGTTTATTTTCCTCCTCTGACTCTTCCCTCTACTAATCCTGGGAAGACTTTATATAGCTTTAGGTAGTTCTGATTGATCTGATCTTCTTCCAGATCTTTCTGTGTCAACCCTGAAGCCTTCAGGGAGTTGGCTTTTGATAGGCAAACCATGCAGGCTCTTGCGATCCAAAAACCTTTCCTCTCATAAATAATTCTGCAAAGAGCTTCAAAAGCATATTTTTGTAGCACAAAAGTAAATGATTATCTTTTCTCTTTTTCTGCTCATTTTAATAAGGGAAGAGATGTGGCGTATAAAGGGGTTACCAACAATGGAAAAGACATTGGTTTACATTTCTTTTTTTTAAGGAGCACGCAGCTCACAGTGGGGATCGAACCGGCAATCTTGGTATTATTAGCACTACGCTCTAACCAACTGAGCTAACCGGCTACCTGTGGTTTACATTTCAAAATCGTACTCTGCTACAGGAAATATGGCATCACTTTGTTTTTTGTAAATCACCTTAAATTCTGTTTTGAGTCTCCATTCGCACTGCACAAATGATCTCAATCATTATTGAGACAACTGCTCTCTCACTGTTACATCAGAATCCAGGAGTCTCATAGAGAAAAGAGGAAAGGGCCCTACTTACTAAGAAATTTGGCTTTGCTAAAAGAGTGGTGTGACCTTTGTCGTGGCTCCTGGAGGTAACTTCTAAACACTTGGGAATTCCCATGTGATAGGAGTGTCTTTGTTATTCACAGTAAGCTCCTTGGACTCTACCTGATAGTTTACCTTAATGAGATAACTCAGAGTGGAGCCACCCACACTAGATGGGTTCTCTAGAAAGACTAACCATGTGATGGGAGGTGGGGGCTAGAGATTCAATTCAACCACAATTTAATCAATCCTACTACATAATAAAGCCCCCCAAAAAACTCTGGACACCACCGTTGGGTGAGCTTCCTGGATTAATAACATGCATGGAATATTGTTGGCAATATTCTGTGTGCATTACACTTCGATCTCAGGAGGGTAATGCCTCCTGAGGACAAAGGAAGCTTTGAGGTTGGAACCTTGTGGAGCCCTCCCAGACTACGCCCACGCACGCATCTTTGGCTGAGCTCAATGTATCCTTTTCCTATAATATATGTAACTGTGAGGCTACTAGGTTTCAGTGAGTTCTGTGAGTCTTTCCAGGAAATTTCCAATCTGAAGGTGGCTTTGAGTAACCCCTGCTTGTGCACTGCTGGTGGGAATGTTAAGCTGGTACAGCCACTAGGGAAAACAGTATGGAGGTTCTTCAAAAAATTAAAAATAGGAGTGGCCAGATGGCTCAGTTGGTTAGAGCACGAGCTCTGAACAAAAGGGTTGCCAGTTCGATTCCCACGTGGGATGGTGGGCTGCGCCCCCTGCAACTAAAGATTGAAAATGGCAACTGGACTTGGAGCTGAGCTGCGCCCTCCACAACTAGATTGAAGGACAAGGACTTGGAGCTGATGGGCCCTGGAGAAACACTCTATTCCCCAATATTCCCCAATAAAAAAATTAAAAAAGAAAAAGAACATAGGAGAATATTTAAAAAAATTAAAAATAGAATTACCAGATAATCCAGCAATTCCAACTCTGGGTATATATCTAAAAGAAATAATCACTATTTTGAAGAGATATATGCATTCCCATGTTCACTGCAGCATTATTTACAATAGCCAAGACATGGAAATAACCTAAGTGTCCATCAGTGGATGAATGGATGATACACACACACACACACACACACACACACACACACACACAGTAGTCCTCCCCTTATGTGTGAAAAGTGAAACCACAGATAAGGAGGACTATAGTATATATAATGAAATATTACGCAGTCATAAAAAAGAAAATTCTGCCATTTATGACATGAGTAGACTGTGAGGGCATTATGCTAAGTGAAATAAGTCAGATAGAGAAAGACTAACACTGTATGATCTCATTTATACATGGAATCTTTAAAAAAAAAAAAAAAAACGCATAGAAAGAGATCAGATTTGTGGTTACCAGAGGTGGGGGTAGTGAGTTTGGGTGAAGGTGGTCGAAAGATAAAAAATTCAAGTTATAAGATAAAGAAGTACTGAAATATAACGTACAACATAATGACTATAGTTAACACTACTGCATGGTACATTAAGAGAGTAAATCCTAAAGTTCTCATCACAAGGAAAAATTCTTTTTCTTTTGTAACTATATGATGTAATGGATATTAATTAAACTTATTGTGGTAATCATTTCACAATATATGTATGTCAAGTCATTATACTGTACACCTTACACTTACATAGTACTGTATGTCAATTATATCTCAATAAAACTGAAGGAAAAAAAAGAAACCCGTGCATTAGTAGTTGGTGTCAGAATTCTTGGGCAGACTTGGCAGTCTGGAGTTTGGCTAACTCTGTTTGGGTCCTTAACCTTCATTTCATCTATTCAATTATTCTGTTGTCAAAGACTGAGTTTCTCTTGAGGTATAGCAATCATCTGCTTTTGTGCCCTGCATGTCACAGAATTTGCAGAGGTGAGAACCCTCATGGCTAGGGTCTATGTCCATTTTGCACCAACCCCTTTGAGTGTTGCTGCCTCCCTGAGATTCTGCCAAATCACTGTCCCCTGTATCTCCTTACCATTAAAAGTATCCATAGTAACACTGTTCATTATGGCCCCAAACTGGAAATAATCCGAAGGTCCATCAAAAGTAGAATGGATAGAGGCCAGCCAGCTGGCTCAGGGGGTTGGAGCTCTGTGCTCCTAATTCCGAAGGCTGCCGGTTCGATTCCCACATGGGCCAGTGGGCTCTCAACCACAAGGTTGCCAGTTCAATTCCTCGAGTCCCGCAAGGGATGGTGGGGAGTGCCCCCTGTAACTATGATTGAACACGGCACCTTGAGCTGAGCTGCCTCCCAAATGGCTCAGTCGGTTGGAGCGCGTCCTCTCAACCACAAGGTTGCCGGTTCAACTCCCGCAAGGGATGGTGGGCTGTGCCCCCTGCAACTAGTAACTGCAACTGGACCTGGAGCTGAGCTGAGCCCTGCACAACTAAGACTGAAAGGACAACAACTTGACTTGGAGAAAAGAAACAGTCCTGGAAATACACAGTGTTCCCCAATAAAGTTCTGTTCCCCTTCCCCAATAAAATCTTAAAAAAAAAAAAAAAAAAGTAGAATGGATAAGTATATTCCGGTATAGTCATGCAATGGGATATCAGACAGCAACAAGAATGAACAAACTAAATGACATACAGTGACATGAATGAAGTTCACAAACTTAATGTTGAATGAAAGAAACTAAAAACAAGAGTACAAACTGTACGGTTCCACTGATATAAATTTTAAAAACAGCTAAAACGAATGGGAAGTATTTTAAATAAGGATAATAACAGTTGAAGAGTAACAGAATATGACAACCCAAAATAGGCCTCTTTGGCATAAGGATTATTTTGAGGTGGCATATTTTTGAGAAAAAGTGGACACAAGGAGAACTCTAAAAACAAAGTGGAAATTTACCCTTTCGTGAGGGAAATTTACACATACTTATAATGTTCATCTCCATTTGTAAGGGTGTCTGTCTCCCTCTCTCTACCAGAAAGAGAACAGGTGACTTTAAATCACAAGAAACTCTTATCAATGGAGAAGGTGAGAATTGAAATTTGCAAAACAAACTGTGTTTTCCTGACATTGTCCCATAAATGGACTCCTTCCCCCATCCCAACATCTTCCTTTGTCTTTAGCTGAACATGGTATTTAATGTGTCTCAGGTCATTTCAGAGTTTTACTCAGATTTCCTGGGTATCTCCCATGTGTATGGGAGGTCTGTATGTTATTAAAATTGTTTTTTTTTTCCTCCTGTTAATCTATCTTTTATTATAGGGGATCTCAGCCAAGAGCTCAGAAGGCTAGAGTGAAAATTATTTTTCCTCTCTTACATGGTTATTCAAGGGGTCATGACTGAAAGGATGCAGAAGGAGGCTTCAGGAATTCTGGAAATATTCTTTCTTGATCTGGGTACTAGTTACGCATGTGTTTACTTGTTGAAATTTTGTAAAGATACACACTTAGTATTTGCGCATTATATGTGTTATATTTCAATTAAAAGTTTACATTAATATGGTAGGTATCCTGCTTTCCTTTTGTCCTTAGGTACACTTCTCTTCAGTGAACTCAGGATTTAGAAAAAAATTCCAGGATGGGAGGTGTTTGTACATCACTTCACCCGAGGGTGACCAACTTGTCCCAGTGTGCCCACGACTTTGCCAATTCTTTGTACTGAAAGGTTTGTGCTCCACGAACTCTCCCTTCCCAAGTCCTGGGTAAAACTGGGACCGTTGGTCACCTTTCTGCCTACAAATATAATATAAATTTAGACTAACTTTCTGGAATGGGGTGGGGAAGAGAAGAACATACATTATGCCCTTCTTAAACAAAAAACTTCTGCGGCTGAAAGTCTTTTTAAAAGAAACACTTTATGGGGTGACCGGTTATCTCAGTTGGTTAGAGTGCAGTGCTAACAATACCAAGGTTGCCGGTTGGATCCCGGCATGGGCCACTGTGAGCTGTGCCCTCCTTGAAATGAATGAATGAATAAAGAAACAAACAAACAAACAAACAAATAAATGAATGAATGAATGAAAGAAAGAGTTTATTAAGCCACGGTTAGCAAAAAAAAAAAATGAAGACCGGTTTGGGGCATGGAGTCTAAACCACCAGCCGCAGGACTAGTTAGGAAAGACAACACATTCATCATCCCATAGTTTTGCAAGGGTTTTTACACATCAAGTAGGGGGGAGAAAGATGTTCTGGAAGGATCTATATTAGCTCTAGACAAAGGATGGGCTAGTTCTGCAAGAGGTACAGTAAAGTCCTTCACGCACAAGAAGCGGTTCAAAGGCACCTGGCTATTCTCTTTTCAGATAATCTCGGAAATAGCTGCGTGGGAGTTTATTTAATAATTCCAACATATACGAAGGAGTGTGAGCAGTCTTTTATTGGTTTTGCACTGCAGTTAACTGATAACCCCTTTCTGTCTCTTCCTCCACCCTCTGGCCTGTTGTAATTTCATTTGGGACATCTCAGAATTTTCTCCTTGTCACCCTCAGAGAAACATCCCGCCACAATAGTACTTATAGTTTACTCATCATCATGGTCAACAAAAGATCTCTCTGTTTGGGAAATCAAAGACACTATAGCACTTTAAAAGTCAGAATCTCCAGTAACCTAAAAGTTCAAGTCACATGTGCGCACACACAGAACCATCTGAACCTAGATCCAGAGGGAGACATTCAGTTGGAAAGTTTATTTTTACAAAGGTCAAATTATTCTCCCTGAAGTTCCTGTAGACAAGTGATTTTAGAGATAGAGGCCCCTAAAGATCTAAAGGAAATGCTATTATAAGGCAAATAAAGCTTCCTGCAACCCAGCTGTGACATTTGATACCGGAGAGACTATGACTGAAAATACACAGCACCACTCTGGCTTTTCTCAAACGAAAAGGAAATTGTCAGAGACAACTATAACTTGCAAGGACAAAACCCAACACATGTGAATTTCCATTTACAGTACAAAGGGTGAGGATGCTGGCGGTGAGTAGTAGGGTAGGCTGCAGAATAGCTACCGAACAGAAATACTGAGTTCAGTCTTGGCCACACAGTTGCAAAATGGGAAGCCAAAGAACAGAAGACCCAGTTTAAATGAACTTCTCAGTCAATAAGTCCCTAAAACAACGTGTTATTCCTTTAACATCTTCTATTACACAGTGATTAAATGGGCGCCCACACAGTCCTGATTAAAAACATTTTCTTGGGCCCATTTCTCCAATTCTAGTTCTATAGCACTTAATGTTCCCTCTAAAATTGCTTTGGGGAGAGCAATCTCATGTCAGGGAAATGAATTCGAAAGTGCTTCCCTACCAGGGCTGAGGGACATTCACACCTTCAATTCACAACTCAGAAATTATCAGGCTTTAGATTGCTTTGCAAAGTTCACAAAATAAATTCAAGAAGACTGCAATTGAGTGAGGTTATCTTTAGACAGTCGACACACACATTTAATCTTTAAAACCATCGTTTTAAAATAGATGATTACCAATATTCTTCAGCAGAATGGACTTGTTTACCCAAGTAAACTGTTTGAATAGCGTGTTTTATAAGCCTTAGCTTTTAGAAATATCTCTCCTTTTCAGAGGCCTTCACCACTTTTCAGCACACAGAGTATTTAACCCCTGCACATGCACAGCTTAGTATTCAGTCACAGACCTCAAAAGGACCCTATACAGGTTTGTGGACCTTTTCTGTCTACTCCCTCTGAGACAGGTTAGTTAGTGTGTTGCTAGGTAGCCAGGGAGGTCCCGGGTGGAACAAACAAAGACAGCCATATCCTGAAACTCCAGGTTTTGAAATCACTCTTTCACTCCAGGACAAAATGTAACAACGCCTGTAGGTTGATCATAAAATTCCTTTTGGACTCACAAACGGAGCGGATCTGATAGATAAGATTGGATTATTTTGCTAACTCCTGCAGGATGGGCAAGCAGAACAAACATGGATAGACAAATTTCATTAAAAAGCGCCAGCTCCCTTTCCCCAAACAGGCAAGGGAAGGTATAAAAGTAAGAGCTTTTGCCTCAGTCACTGGGCACCTCCATTCGGGACCCCCTCCCACTCGGGAGCTCTGACCCTTTGCTTTCAATACACTATCCTCTTTTTAAAACTCTTTGCCTCTCCTGGGTCCGTGTTTCCATTCTTCGGTGTCACGAGAGACACGATCCTGGCACTCACTCCAAAGTCCCCTGCATCATTTGGGGACTCACAGAAACATATTCCTCCTTCACCTCCTCTCTAGTACCTTGCCCAGCATACACATCTTCCTCCACTGAATGATCTTTCTGGACTCGTGGGTGAAGGGAAACAGAATTGGCCACCCCAAAATATGCCTCTTTGACATATTGATTATTTGAGGCTGATTATTTTTCCTCTCCTACATGGGCAATGATGAGCATTGGGAGAGTTTGCTGGGCCTTGTGTCCTCTTGGGAACAGACTTCCTCACAGACTTCTTTACACATGACTCAAATTCTTCCCTCCGAATGGATTATCTACCAAAAAAGCCATTGCTTAACAATTCTTGGGAGCATCATTCACATTCATGATCCAAGCGGTGCCACTCAACTAGAGTTGTGTGATGTCTACGCCTTGTCTCACCGTCCAGTTCCATTTCTGTTCACCTAATGTGCGGATTAGACAGTTGTTCACAATGTCCTTACAGCCAATGTCTCCATACTTTCCTGATTGTTTGCCTCATCAATAACATATTTTTCATCACACTCTCCAACATATATACATACCTATATTTATAAAATATGTACATGTGCCAACATACATAATTTTTTTAAGTGTGAAATACAAACTAAATATATATACCCACAGTGCCAAAAATATGCACACAAGTGGACACTTTGGTCAACGTTGCTCAAGCAGTAGTTTTCCGTAATGTAAAGTGTCTGGACACTGATGGTAACCACTTTGAGCACCTCTTGTAATTGCAGAAGTCACACGTGACTTGCATTCATCTTTTGTTATCAGTGTATATCGAGTATTACAATTTTAATAGTTTTTTCCTTTCTTAAAATGGGCATACATTTCTTTGGCACCCTCTGTAGAACTTCTAATAATTTATTTTTTAATTAAAATGTATTGAGGTGACAATGGTTAGTAACATTACATAGGTTTCAGGTGTACAATTCTGTCATACATCATCTATATATCACTTTGTATGTTCACCACCCAGAGTCAGTTCTCCTTCCATCACCATATATTTGACCAACTTCTAATAATTTTTGAGATCATCAGATTGGATGAAAAAAATCAAGATCCCCATATGCTGCCTATAAGAAACCCACTTTGAATTTAAACATGGAAATAGGTTAAAAGCATGGGAAAACATACACCACACTAACACTAATCAAAATAAAGCTGGAGTGATTATATTAATATCAAAGATAATCTCAGAGCAGAAAATAATACCAGGGATAAAAAGGATCACTTTGTAAGAATAAAGGAGTCAATTCATCAAGATTATATAATAATCATAATGTTTATGAACTTAATAACAGAGCTTCAAAACACTTGAAGTAAAAACTGATAGAACTGAAAAGTGAAGTAGATAACTCCATAATTACAGTCACATAGTTAAATACGCTTTTCTCGATCATTAATAGAACAAGTAAACAGAAAATCAGCAAGTGTATAGGAGACTTGGACAACACTATCAACTGATGTGACTTAATGAACATTTATAAAATATTCTATCCACCAGGAGCAGAATACGCATTGTTCTCAAGTATACATGGACTATTTACCAAAACAGACGATACTCTGGGCCATAAAGCAAACCTCAATCAATTTAAAAGGATTCAATCTATACAAAGTGTGTTATATGACCACAATGGAATTAAATTAGAAATCCATAATAGAAAGATCTCTGGAAAATCCCCAAATATCACAACTCTGTAAAATGCATGCAGCTTTTCCGCCCGGCCACCGACGTGGCAAGTCCTCGCAGTGACATCCGCCATGTGACCCAGGCGGAAAATTATGCATCCTCGCAAATGTCATCTGCTGAGACACTCCACATGGAGAATGTCTCAACTCTTCCTTTCTCCATGGATCTGCTTATTCAGAACAGCCCTGATTCTTCCACCAGTGCCAGCGTAAGACTACCCACTTCCGTAGAAAACACAGTGAAGAAGGAAGAGAAGGTCCAGGTCAAGAACCAGAAGATCAGAACCGTCTTCTCACAGACCCAGCTCTGTGTACTCAATGAGAGACTTCAGAGACAAATATCTCAGCCTCCAGAAGATGCAAGAACTTTCCAACATTCTGAACCTTAGCTACAAACAGATTAAGACCTGGTTCCACAACCAGAGAATGAAATGTAAGAGGTGGCAGAAATACAACTGGCCAAAGAACAGCAACTATAGGACTCGGAAGGGTCAGCAACTGCAGAGAACCCAGGCCTGTCTTCCTCTCACCAGGGATGCCTCCTGAACACTTCTGGAAACATTTCAATGTGGAGCAACCAGGCCTACAATAACCCAACTTGGAACAACCATTCCTGAAACAGCCAATCTTGGAGCTACCATTCCTGGAACAGTCAGACCTGGCGCCCTCAAGCCTGGAATAACCAGTCTTGGAACAACTAGGCCTGGAGCAATCAGTTCTTATGGGGAGGAAGCCCTGCCACCCTAGACCCAGCTCCAGCAAAATCGACCTGTCAGTGATTTGGAGGCCACCTTGGAAACTGCTGGGGAAAGCTATGATGTGATACAGCAAACCCCTAAGGATTGTAGTACACACCAAATCATGGATTTATTCCCAAATTATTCCATGAACATACAGCCTGATGATGTGTGACGATGAGTATATTATGTAATCAATTTGGGCAGTGCCTGTATCCCTTCTAGGATTTTTCTATGTATCTCTGCCTTGATGTCTTGCTTCTTTCTCATTATGCCTATTGTGTCAATTTGGAGGGGTGGGAGTGTGGGGTATGACTGGAGTCTAATCAAAGAGCTTTCTGTAGCCTTGCTGCTCTAGACAAAATGAGGATGAAAGATGTCTCTGGCTATAGATAACTAGATATAATAATATTTGGGATATCTTTATGACCTAGAATCTTATCTCGAGAATAGAAAGTAAAAGTATAAAGATGTGTGATGAAGGATTATTCACATATTCTGGGGTTGGAAGGCTTGTTTAAAAACCTCAACTCAGGTGAGAGGTTAATGAGCTATAATGTGCTTCATTGATTTCCTCTGCCCCTTTTGCTGTTTTACTACAGCCCCTGATTTGTTAATTACTTAAGTATTTGTAAAAGATGTTTTTGTACTTTGGTGTATCATGATAAAAGTACCAGTTTGGCTGGTTGGTTTATAAGTTTAAGTACAAATAAATAAAACGTCTATTTAAAAAAAAAAGAAAGAAAAATCCATTAATTCATTAACCCAATAAATATTTATTGAGTGTCTAGCAAGTACTCTTCTAGGAACCAGGTATATAGCAGTGAACAAAACAGACTCAAGTCCCTTCTATTTCATACCAGTATAAATAACTATAATAATATAAACTTCTCAAAGTCTGTTGATTTTGTTCCAGAACTTCTGTTTAGAATGGTCACTGTCTCCATTCTCAAATAAAGTTGGTATTTAATTTGTATTTTGACAATGCAAATTAATGAAGGTATCTTTTAGTGCTAGAGATGAATCTGGAGTTTATCAGACGAAATGAACACCAAGAAAATGACATATAATAAAGAAAATGAGTATGCTGAGAAAAGAAAGAAAAATCTCTTTGTGACAATCATTATTTTTTTTTCTCTTTAAAGGTTTATTTTATAATGCAAGCAGGGAGGAAACATCAAGAGATATTTAGACTACATTACAGGATCCAAGTATATTTAAAAGTGAATAAAAGAATTTTAGAAGTAACTTCAGCAATCTGACAACCATATTGAAAAATTATAACAGTGCATGGGTTTTCTCATCTTTACAGCTTTTCAAGTCACTGTGTAGGCACTTTACTAGATTTTCAAAATCAAATTTTTGACAGGGCCCAGAAAGTCAGCTTCATTGTTAGTTATGAGATCATCTTTGAGCATTTATATAAATCATATCAAAACTAGCAAAAGTTCAGCTGCAATTTTGTTGGTGGCGGGGGGAGCTGTCTGGGTTTCCTTTTGCAAAGTGAGTCCTTCGATACTGTATGATATGGCAATCTGCGGGTGCCAGTTTTCTATTCCACTGGCCTCATGCCTTCTAACAAGTTGCTGACTCACTTTATGGAGTGGAATTAAGAACCTGTCTGAATCAATAGGCATTTGTATCAGAGAGTGCTAGTTTTCCTCCAACATCTATTTTCTCTTTCTTCTAAGGACATAGAAATTTTAGCTAGGCACAGCATTAATAAAGGTCAGCAAGATCTTGGAAAGCAGCTCACAGGCATCAGAAGCAATGGCATTGTGGTAAATAAGAAAGATTTATAACGTTGAGCAGAGTCTGCTGCTTCTTGCTACTTTTAGCAACATCCTACAGAGGGATGGACCCCAGTCAGAACTAGCTAGACAGCAACCAAAAATGGAAGAGAACATAGCTCTGTCAAGAGTCATTCTTTGCCTGTGGCCTGGGATTTCAGAGCCCCACATAACTGAAAAGCCAACTGCTTTCTGCAACTCCACAGTGTAGCAGTTTACAGAGGTTACAAAAAAGGGAAGACTTGCCAAGAAATAATATTGGGCTCCTCATGCACCTTCCTTCTTGACCAGTAAATGAGAGCTAGAGCAGAGGTAAAGAGCATATTAAGAACGTCAGCCTCGGGCATCTGGTTGGCTCAGTTGGAGCGCTCAGTTAGAGCGCTGTGCTCACGACACCCAGGTCGCCAATTCGATTCCCACATAGGCCAGTGAGCTGCACCCTCCACAACTACATTGAAGACAACGACTTAATTTGGAAGCCGAGCTGCGCTCTCCACTAGATTGAAAAACAACGACTTGACTTGGAGCTGATGGGTCCTGGAAAAACACACTGTTCCCCAATAAAAATTAAAAAAAAAAAAAAAAAAAAAGAACGTCAACCTCCCACCCAAACCTATTAAGAAGAGCTTAAGGAAGCAATGATCAAGTTGAATGAGAGGAAGATTAGTCAGCACAGAGAACAGCGAAAGAGCAAGAGAATTTGTCTGGAAGAGATTGTGGGCTACCGTTACCCTTTTTTTTTCTTTTCAAACTAGAATTTTTTTGTTATCTTTTTACATCAAAAAAAAAAAAGAAATCTTATTGTTGGATCATATTTCCTCCTCTGGAGCTGTGCTTGGGACCACTCTCATACTCTCGTCTCTTTGTTGTCACCCAAGGAGAGGGCCTGTCCAGTATGGCATTGCTGTAGGGTTTCTTTGAAGGACTTGGGAAGCAGGAAGCTATGAGCATTCCCTGGAGAAAGGATCACCCCATGGGCAGAGCAGAAGGGGATGCCAGGGGCCCACTGATAACACAGCCACTTCGCAATTTGGCCTCATGTCACTGATAACACTAGGGTCCCCATGCAGTCCTGGGGCCAGGTGGATGTGCATTCTTCCCGGATAGGACAGGACCTTGAGCAAGATGGGTGGCCAGTGCTGCCAGAATATGCCATGGATAAGCATCAGGGACAGGGCCTCTGGGGTCTTCACGGGCATCAGCTCCACCTCGGTTTTCTGCAGGGAGTGACTCTGAGGGGCCTGGATAAGAGGGCCAGCGCTGGGGTCCCCCTGTTGCAGGGCAAACTACTGCTTCCCATCGGCGTCCACCATACACTGAACATCTTCAGCCGAGAATGTGCAGAACTGGGCAGCTCCAGGAGGGCGCCCAGAAGCATGAAGCTGTTGGCCCCATGGGAAGCCCTAGCTTCAGGGCCCGTGGTGCAAGGTATAGGGCAGAGTCTTGGACAGCTGCACATCTTGGTCAAGTGCCTGGGGTCTGTGAGCCCTTCTACCCCTGGGCATCGCTGCTGCCTGCCTCCTTCTTCCAGAGGAGTTCATGGCCAAGACAGACTCCCACTGTCTGCCAGCTCACCCTACAAGATGGGTACTTCTACAAGTAATTGACAAGAGGAAAATAGACTAGAAACCTATTAAATGTTAGAGGGAGTCTGAAAGCCTACGAAACCAAAAATCTAGCTTGCAAATGTCTATGAAGATTAGAGACTGTGAAGAGAAGGAAAAATAATTTTCCCTCTATTCTTCTGGGTTGTTGGCTGAGAACCCCCCTGTAATAAAATACAGATTGACAGGGGGAAAACAAACAGAAGTTCAATAACATGTATACCTCCTGTAATTGGGAGATACCCAGAAAACTGAGTAACTCCCTAAAATGGTCCCAGCTGTGAACTAAATGCTTTCAACTAAAGACAAAAGATGTTGAGCATGGGGGGAGGCCAGTTATGAGAGGAGGTTACCAGGAAAGCACAGTGATGGAGGGCAAGGTTGTTATGCAGATTGAAGTTCTCGCCTTTGCCATTGATAAAACTTTCTAGAGATTTAGTCATTCGCTTCCTAGTAGGGAGGGGAAGACACCCTTACAGATGGAGATTTTCCTTATACATGTAAATGTCTCTTACAAAAGAGGAACCTCTACTCTTCTCCGCGGTTTCAGAGCTTCTCCTGTGCTTGCTGTTTCTTAAAAATAAGCAGCTCAAGGTGACCAATATGCCAAAGAGGCAGATTTTCGGGGTGGCAAATTCTGCTCCCTTCCAGTAGTAATGGAATTGTACTTCGGGAGTTCTCTCCCTTGGCAACAAGTATATTCTATGTGTGGAAACATGGACACACATAGATGTTTGTGTGGCCAGAAGAGCAGAATGGCAAAGGCTAATCGTTTTTCCCTAATATCTGTTTGCCCCTTCTTCTATCATAATAGAATTATGAACTGAGTATGTGGCCACCTAAGATAAAAACTTTATTTCCCAGTCTCCCTTATACTTAGGTGTGGTCATAGGACCACAGATCCTGGACGATGGCATGTGAGAGGAAGTGATGTGTGAAACGTCCAGGCTACGCCCTTAAAGAGAAGGCACATGTCTTTCCTTACTTCCCACTAGTTAGAATATGGAGGTGGTAGAGAGCCATCTAGAATCAATAGACCATGGCAGCATTCTATGATGGCAGAACAAAATAGAAGTAGCCTGGTTTTCTGACACTACAGAGCAGCATATTAACCTAGACTTTTAGAGGAAATATTTTATCTGTCAGTTATACACAAACTTCTAGCATAATTAATATGCAATTATATACCATAATGTAATTTTAGAAACTCAGAAGAAAACAGAGTATTTTTCAGCTGTTTAAGAATGACTTCTTTAGCTTCAAGAAATGTGAAATGTAAAATGTGATAAACAAAAGTTTAATAACTATACGATATTGTTCCTGTGCTGCTCGCTGTAGGAAAGTCAAAACTTGAGAGACAAGGTTGATGGAAAGAAAAGCAGGCTTATTCAAAATGGTGGAAAGAAAAGCAGATTTATTCAAAATGCTGGCATTCTGGGAGGATGGTGGACTCCCGTCCAGAAGCCATTTCCACCACACACACACACACACACACACACACACACACACACAAACACACACACACACACACACACACACACACACACAGCCTTCCACCCCCAGCATGGCCAAAAGGTTGTATAGGCCTGTAAGAAGAGGCAAACAAAGAAAAAGGGTTTGGGGGTTGGGGTGAAACTGGTTTGGAGTAAACAGAACCATTGAAACTGATATGCATAGTAAATGCATAGTAAACAGAATCATTAAGATTTGGCAGGAGAGGAACAAAGAAAAGAAAAAAACTTTCAAAAAGTCCCAAGCTAAACCACACGGTAAAATCTAATTACACTAGAAGTTTAAATCTCAAAATAGCAAATTTACAAGAAAGACGCCTAAAACGTGTAGTTAAGACAATAAAAAGTCAGTTGAGTCTTGAGGAAATACATATGGTAAAGGAAAATCACTTGGAAAATGTTTATCCTATATAGATATCAAAGGAGTCAAATTAAACTAACCTAGGAATTTTACGTTACACGGAATAATTACATTAGCGAATGCTTATTGAGGACCTACCTATTTCATGTTAGGCACTATGCTAAATGTTGTATATCATTTAATCTTTACAACATTTTATATATGAGAAACTGAAACGTAAAGAGTTTAAGCAAATCACCCAAGATCACATAATTCGAAAGTGCTCAGAGCAGGATTTCAAACCCAGAGTGTGTGAATTGACTCAGTACTCTCAACTACTAAACCATATTGGCTTCCACGCCAAAAGAATAACATTTATAGGTAACATACAATGCTGGAAAGATTAGTAAAGTGATTTACTCTTTCATTACTGTCCAGTTTGCTCTCAGATACCTCACTGCCCTTCTCTGGCTTTGCTCTCTATCATAGAAAACTACATTTTCTAGGTTCCTTTGTTCTCTGTCTTGTGGGTACTTTTGACCAATGGATATACTACTTGCATAAGATTTGACAGCAAGAGGACATACAAATGGCAAATAGACATATGAAAAATGCTCAGCATCACTAACCATCAGAGAAATGCAAAGAAAAACCACAATGAGATGTCACCTCACCCCAGTCAGAATGGCTATCATCAGCAAGACAAATAGTAACAAGTGTTGGAGAGGCTGTGGAGAAAAAGGAGACCTCATACACTGTTGGTGGGAATGCAGACTGGTGCAGCCGCTATGGAAGGCAGTGTGGAGGTTCCTCAAAAAATTACGAACAGAATTACCATATGACCCAGCAATCCCTCTCCTGGGTATCTACCCAAAAAATCTGAAAGCATTTATCCATAAAGACACGTGTGCTCCAATGTTCATTGCAGCTTTGTTTACGGTGGCCAAGACATGGAAACAACCAAAATGACTGGGAGGTGAACACACAATGGGATTTATAGATGATGTAATAGAGAATTGTACACCTGAAACCTATGTAAGTTTACTTAGTAACTATGTAAGTCACCCCAATAAACTTTAATTTAAAAAAAAGAAAGAAAAAAAATAAGATTTGACAGCCACAAAGAAAGAGTTCAAAGTACTTTTCTCCCTCTCTCTTTCTGCTTTTCTTTCTCTTTCTTTCTTTCTTCCTTTCTTCCTTTCTTCCTTTCTTCCTTCCTTCCTTCCTTCCTTCCTTCCTTCCTTCCTTCCTTCCTTCCTTCCTTTCTTCACTTTTTTTCGCCTTCTTCCACCTCCCTCCCCCGCCCACTCCGGTTCAAGCCCTTGTTTCTCAGTCCAGTTGTGGAGGACACAGCTCCCTGGCCCATGCTGGTATTATGAGCCTTGCGCTCCCCTGGCTGAGGCAGTCGGTCGCCTGTCGGCTGCTCACAGCAGCTCATGGCAGCTCTCACAGGCTGCCAGCCGCTCACGCTGGCCACCGGCAGCTCCTGGTGGCACACAGTAGCCTACGGCAGCTCACACCGACCTCCGGCTGCTCACGGCAGCCCAGCTCCAGGGAGAGCCATTGTTCACAATCTTAGCTGTAGAGGGCGCAGCTCACTGGCCCACGTGGGAATCAAACTGGCGACCTCAGCGCTAGCAGCGCTGAGCTCCAACCACCTAAGCCACCGGGCCAGCCCTTTATTTTTTAAGGAGGTGCAGCTCACAGTGGCCCACGTGGGGATCGAACCGGTCACCTGGGTGCTCCCAGCACCATGCTCTAACCAACCGAGCGAACCAGCCACCCCTACTCTTTCTGCTTCTTACAACATCTCTTCCATGGATCCAGCTTTTGCCAGACCAAACCTCCTTTAATGGTCCCAGATACTACTAGCCAGTTCTGACCTAGCAGACCCAGTCATGGTTCTAGTTCCCTTCATATGGCCCTGGTTTCTGGGCTTTGATAATACCACCTCATCCAAGTGTCCCCCCATCCCGAGGGCCAACAGCGCCTTTCTGCTATTGCCAATCACTGAGTTCTTTCATCAATGACTTCTCAGCTTCTCTATTACTTTTAACATCAATTTCCTGTCTTATTTTCCCTCTGTTAAAAGTACTAGAATGGTTTCTGAGGTTTTTGCTGGAACCTGACTTAATATACAGACAATCCACCCCTTTGGGGAATAAAAGCAGTAATGATGATCATACATGTTGACCCAGTTTTCTACCCTTAAAAATGTACCTTAAGGAAATAATTGAACAGAAACAACAACAAAAAATTTGTACATAGATGTCCTTTTCAGCATTATTTGTAATAGCAGAAAATTGGAAACTAATGTTCAATATTAGGAGAATGGACAAAAAATTGGGGGTACGTAACACAATGGAATTAAATGCAGCCATAACAATTATTTTATCAGTCAGCTTTTGCTAGATTATACTACAGTAACGGCTGATTCCCAAATCTCTGATTTATCACAGATTTTATTTCTCACTCAGTTATCGATCCTTGCAGGTTAGCTATAACTCTGCTTCATCCTAGGACCCAGTTGGAAGTCCCATGTTGGTCTCTAGGCAGTGGGAGAAGAGCAAGGACAGAATAAGACAATAGCCCTTACAGCGCAGGCTCAGATGTGGGATATGTCATTTCTGCTCAGATGTGGGATATGTAATTTCTGCTCAAATTCCAATGGCGAAAGCAAGTCATATGACCAAGCTTGATACCAAGGGAGCAAATACTGCTTCTACAGGGAGGCCCACCAGCAATTGGCAATATAGAGATAGCGCCAGAGAGGGGCACAAAGATTTTCAACAATAATAAAATATACCACCATAATGAAGACTATAAAGAAACATGGAAAATGTTTTATATGATAAGGAAAGTAAAAATCTACAAAAATTTTTACGCACACTGTTGTGGTGGAGTCTGCTAGCTGTCTACCAAAATCCATTCTAACCCATTTCCTGGGCATATGAAGTTAGATGCAGTCGTGGGACTAAGTTCTAATCAATGACACTATCTACCTGGAGATAATATCAGGTTCCACAGGTGAAGGGCTCCGTCCTGCAGAACTGCCCCCTCCTGCCTCACTTTAGACGCCAATTGCAAGTGCAGTTTGTCACCTGTGCTTCTGATCAACTGGCTATAAATCAGAGGTTCCTATGACTCTCTCCTTGGGCTTGATTCATTTGCTAGAGCAGCTCACAGAATTTAGGTGAACAGTTTACTTATTAGATTACTGGTTTATTATAAAAGGATATAACTCAGGAACAGCCAGATGAAAGAAATGCCGCGGGCTAGGTATGGGGGGTAGAGCACCCATGCTTTCTCTGACAATTCATGTTCCTGGCACCTCCATGCGTTCACCAACCCAGAAGTGCTCTAAACCCCTTTTGGATTTTTATGAAGGGTAAGTAAACATGATTGATTAAATCATTGGCCATTGGTGATTAATCCAACCTCCAGGCCATCTCCCCTCTACAGAGGTTGGAAGGTGGGGCTAAACATTCCAACCCTCTAATCACAGGCTTCCTTGGCAACCAGCCCCCATCTTTAGGGGCTTTCCAAAAGTCACCTCATTAACATAAACTCAGGTATGGTTGAAAGGGGCTTGTTATGACTAACAAAAGGCACTTTTATAGCTCATATCACTTAGGGAATTTCAGCAGTTTTATGAGCTCTGTGCCAGGAATGCAGACAAAGACCAAATATATATTTCTTATTATAAATCACAATATCACAAGGACCCACTATTAGGCAACCTGATTTACCGTCTCCCAGCTTTTCCCTCTCACATCTCTAGGTTCATGACAATGCGTCAGAAGACTATAGAATGAGAAGTTTAGAAAGAATTCTTGTGTTGTCACTACTCTTCGATTGGGTGCATGAGATTTGATAGTAAACAAATGATCTTTTTAGGTACCAAAAGGAAAAGTTTTTAAAAATTCTCTACATAATTTCTCTTCGCTAAAATTGAAACAATGATGAACTTCAATTTTGAATGTTTATCATTTCACTTATAATAATTGAAAATATTTTTACTCAATTTCATTATGAGTTTACACATGACCGCTTTGGAAACAATTTCCCCAGAAAAACGTCTCCTTCCCATAACTTTTCCCAATCCCCACTCTCCCAAACACTCTCTCCAGATCCATAGTTTCTAGAACATTAAAGGTATTGTTAAAGAGAAAACTACAGGCTCAAAATGGCATCACTCATGCTAAAAGCCCATGACACCAAACTCTAAACAGCTGGCACCCTACATCAAGATTGCCTGGCACCAAGCATCCCGAGTACTCCATCACTGACAAGTTTCCTCGTAGGCTTGCTCTACAAGAAGGGAAAGCATGGGATCCTGTCAGTGGAACTCAGGCTCACTCTTCAGACCCAACAAGGGCTCCCTCTCACCAAAGCTCAATTTAGCTACTACTGGCCCAACCTACCACCTGTAGAAACCAACACTGCCATCGTATGGCACAATTTCTCAAGGAAACCAGAAGCTATTTGGGCAAATTGATTACTTTGGATTCCTTCTACATGGGGTGTGTGTGACTGCGGGGCAGCAATTCATTCTTTTCAGAAGCGATTCAAACTCTCACTATGAGTTTGCCTTTCCTATCCACAGTTCCCCCAGGAACACCACCATTCAAGAGTTTACAAAATGGTCATCTATTCATGTGGTATCTCATACAGTATTGCCTAAAACCAAAGGATCCATGTTACTGCAAAGGAGTTGCACATGGCCATGAGAACCACCGGTCTCATCACATATCTATCTCATCATACACCTCATCACTCAAAAGCAGACAGCCTAACGAAATGGCACACTAAAGGCTCAGCTAATTTGCTAGCTTTTAGACCATACCCTGTGGAGTTGGGGTGACTTGGTGAAAGGGGGCCCTTGTTGGTCTCATGAGCAGCCTCTATTCTTGTCACCATGAGTGACCCTGGGTGAGATCAGAAAAGGGCTGCCCGGCTGAGCCCAACCGAAATTGTGGACCTATTGCACCATGAAATAAAATGGTTATTATTTTAGACTATTATGTCTTAGAGTGGTTTGTTATATAGTGATATATTATTGATAAAATAAATGAAGCCAAAAATATCTGAAATGGTACAGAAGGTGTATGAGATACAGCTGAAGAAAATACATGCTAAATTCTATCACATTCTAAAGAGAGCTTGTAGGCCCTTCCCTAAAAGCTCACCAAAAGGTAGCAAAACCGGTTCTATGACTATCACCCAAACAGCTCCCCAGCCTGAATAAGAGAAGACTAGAAGGGAGATTTTTATTACTTACCATCTTTGAGGGAGTGTTGTAGATGGTCTCTCCCATTAGGGAGGGCAAAGCCAAGTGAGGGGGCTGTGGAGCGCTGATTGAGGAGTGTAAAGATGTATTACCTTCCAGCTGCTTGGTCACTGCACAGCAGTTATCTATAGGTCCATCCCAGGTGAGAATTTTAGGGACAGCTGTCCATATATCCTTGGAGTTTGGAGACCGGAGTCAGCAGACACTGCTGCCTGCCTCTTGCCAGAAGAATTCTGAAGACCGGAAGCTTGTGGGAGCAGCAAGACAGGGCAGCATGCCTGTTGTTCAACATGGCGAGGACATGTGAGTTTCCCATGGATCAAGTGAATGTCACAGAAAGCAAACAAGCTGGAGCCTCTTGCTTGTGTCCTGCCAGTGGGTGAGGGGATCCTGGCAATAAGCACCTGTGGGTCTTCCACAAGAGGCAGGGCCTGAGAAGAAGTTAGAAAAGGGTGAGTCCATATCAAAGAATTGTGCCATGAGGAGGGTGCTGAAGAATCACGCTCAGCCCATGAGAGAACCAGCATTTGGGTGCCAGTCACATAGAAGGCACTGACAACCAAGAGAGGACTTATGTTAATAGCAGCATCAAAAAGTAAAAGAGGGGCGGCCGGTCAGCTCAGTTGGTTAGAGCGCGGTGCTCTTAACAACAAGGTTGCCAGTTCGATCCCCACACGGGCCACTGTGAGCTGCGCCCTCCACAACTAGATTGAAACAACTACTTGACTTGGAGCTGATGGGTCCTGGAAAAACACACTTAAAATAAATAAAAGTTTAAAACATATGTATATATATTTCTTCTTTTAAAAAAAAAAAAAGTAAAATAGACCAGGGGCTGAGGAAAGAGTCCAGACAGAGGAAAAAGCATCATCTGCGTCCTCAGATCTGTTATCAAATCTTCCCAGTGGGAGCCTAAGAAGAACCCCAAATGAAATCAAAAGAGAAAGAGCCAATTTTAGGCATCTGCCAAGTGCAGAGGGGACAAAGCCATGTTATGATTGTACCTGTAAAGCAATAACTTGCTCGCCTCCATTCCCACCCTCTTCATCCCTAAAGGAGAAGAAACTAGTTAGCAAAATCAGGGAGGAGAAGTAGAAGACTACGGAAGAGAAAGAGTAAGATTATACCTGCTTCTTTAACTTTAATCTCTTCACTGTTGAGAGAGGACAAGATATAATTTTAAATCAAGTTCTGAGTTTTGATTATTGTGTGGGGTTGCTGGCTGTCCCCCCAACCTTTTTTCTAAAGTCATAGAATTTTTAGCTAGGTAGAAGACTGCTTAGAATAAGATCACATTTCCCAGTGTCCCTTGCAGGTAAATATAGTAATATGATTAAGTTGTTGCCAATGGACTGTGAACTCAATTAACATATTAACAACTTCTGGGTTGTGCCCTTAAAGGAAATGGGTAGACCTTCCCCCTTCCTGATGACTGGAATGTGATGTGGTACTGAGACATTCTGGACCAAATAAATATACTAGGACAACCCTCTAGGAATGGTGAAGCAAGAAGGCAGAAGGAGACTCACTCCTGCTCACTCTGTGGAACAGAGCTGCTGTATTAACCCACTTTTGCCATGTAATAAGCATAAGTCTCAGTGCCATACTACAGTGCACACTTATTTTCCACTCATGGGTTTGTGAGTTGTTTGGGGCGGCAGCTGCTTGGTATGAAACCCTGAACTTGAAATAGGTTTTCTACAATGTTGTAACATGATGGACTGCACTACCTGGGATGTGCAACAGGAGTGAAAGGCCCCCTTTCTGACCACATCCAGCTTCCAAAATGAGTGGCTCTCAGCATCAGAGCTGCTCTGCTTCAGGATGTGGGTCAAGTTCAGCTCTGCTCTATACATCTCATTCTTATCACCAGGCTGGAGGGCGATTAGAAGCTCTCAGGACAGTGGCAGTTCCTTCCCACAGCAGCGGTTGGAGCCAGTTTGCAGTTTTGCCCACACTTGCAGACACTGCGTGTTGAAACCCCCCCTCAGAGACACCAGCTCCAGCAGATGCTGCTCCCTCCTTATAGGTCTGAGTTTCAGCTGCACAAGTCCCCTCCTCTAAATATCTAAATTGTAATAATCCCAACCTCTCCCCTTTGTCCCCCTGAGCTCTAGATGTAGTAGCTGCTTCCTGTGGTTGCTATCTCTGCGTTATATGCCTGTGAGACTCTCCTCAATAATTGTCTCTGATATATTTCATGACACCCCACCCCCCAGTATCTACTCATTTTTAGGACAGAATTTACTGTGCTGAACTGTCATTTTTTTTCTCTTTCCCATCCATCTCTATCTCAGGCCAATAGCTCTCTGAGGTCAGAGTACATCTGTTCCCTCATCACCTGGCACATAGGAAACTGAACTACACACGTTTGAATGAATAAATGAATGAAGGAGGAAAAATAAAACAGGAACAGAAGCAGTTAATAGGATGAGATTTGGAAGGCTCACACAGCGTCAAGATGAAAGAGAAAGTTAGAGGGTGATGTGAGAAACAGGAGGGCTGGGGCTGCCAGCTGCGAGCCCAGCTCCGAGCACACAGCAAGCTGTCAATAAATAACACAAGTCAACAACAGGACGACGGGGCAGCTGAGACTTTGCAAAGAATACTTGGTGACAGGGAAGGTAAGGAGAAGGAAAAGGCTGGAGGACTCCTGGGCATCCCCAAGTGTGTTGGCCCTTTGGGCTCTAGAGGGATAACCCAACCTTAAGGGACGCCTTTCACTTCGCTGCCGGGTCCGGCCCAGCCCTTTCCCGCGTTTCATTCCCGGTTCTTCTGCTCCCTCCTCTGCCCCACGGTTCTAGAGGAAACAGGTAAAACGGAGCACTTCGGTGCTATTTCAAGGGCTGTTCTGGGCATGCGTCATGGCCCGCGCGCCCGCCCTTGCGCAGGCGCAATAACTTTCGCTGTCACGGTACTACCGCTTGCGGATAAGGGGGAGCTTTCTCTCAGAAGCTCAGACTACTCTAATTGACCACCTTTCCTGTGGGCCCCCGCCCTCCGGTTGCTGTGGGGGAAACCTCGCGAGATTACTTTCGGCAGTCCCCGACAGTGCCACCTTTGTGCCTGGCGAGCGACTGCACCCGACGGGAGCCCTGAAGCCCGCGGTTCGCTTGCCAAGCTCTCGCGGAGACCGGATCCAGGAAATACGAGGCGGGTCTCGGTGGGAGGGACGCACTGAGGGAGGAGGGAGGAAAGGGGGCGGCGGCGGCTCTCACCGTATCCGGGCCTCGCGCGGCGTGCACCCGAGGGGGGGTCGGGCGGAGAAGCTGCGCCGGCCCGGACCCCCCGCGGGAACTGGCGGCGGGAGTGAGGGCGAGGCAGCGGCGGACGGGGAGCGGCGGCTGCCGGTGAGTGTCCGTGAGGAGGCCCGGCACCTGCTCGGACCGGGGCGTCGGGGGTGGCCCCGGGGTTGTCCCCGGGGTCGTCCCGGTGACCCAGCGCCCGGGTGGTGGGCGTGTGCGACTGCGGGTATCCCGGGGTTTCGGCTCGGCCTGGGGCGGAGGGGCTGCCGGAGGTCTGCGCACGGCCTGGTGCGCCCGCCTGGGACGCCCCGGGAGGCCGAGAGAGGGAGTGGCTGGGAGCCTGTGACGGCCCTCGCCTCTCAGACACAGGGGATGATGTCCTTTCTCGCCGGACCCTGGACTTTGACAAGAGTGAACCTCTATGGGCGGGCTTCAAGCCCTAGCAAGGCGTTTGGGGATGGGAACTAGCAGCGCCAAGGTTGGGATTGTTGAGGGTGTTGGGAAACGTGGGGAAGGTTAGTAGTAATCGTTTTCAAAGAGGTTTGCAAATAATTGTAAGTGTGGAGTCAGGAGAAAACATCGTCTACGTCCATTTAAAGATAACACAATCTAGCAGCCCTCTGAGGTCCAACAACAGATAAGTTATTACCAATGGAGTTCTGTATTTTAGTACTGTGTGCCAGCCCATTAAAGTGTATAAAAGCCGGATTTTGGGGGGTGATGGGAGACAAGGTGCGTTATAAACTAACTTGCATATAAAGTGAAAAGTTGATACTGTTGATGGAAAGCATTTCTTACTGAAACGTAATTTTCAAAAATTGCTTAAGAAAACTTGTCACCTTTGGTCCAGACAGTGCTTGTCGATTCCATGTGTTCTACAGTGACATTTGTCAGACAGTTTTAGCATGTGATGTATTTACTTCTGGTTTGTAAAAGAACAAGAATGAATGGGAAGGGACAATTTGAGAAACAGCCTTTTTTGCAGACTTTTTTATAAAAGTTTGGAAGGATAAGGGAGTTTACTTTTTTTCGTTGCTTTGCATTAGTATACAGGAACATTTATAAGGAGAAAGAAACATTTAGATCAAGAAAGGGATTTTGAGATGCGAGTTTAATTTTTCACAGTATTACATTTTAAAGAGCATCATCACCCATGGTAATTTTATGATGGTGTCTGTTTATGAACACCGGAATATTGCAAGCACATATACACATACATCATTTTAAGTCAGTGTGTGATAATGAAGTTTTTCAGCTTTAGCCCTTCCCTTTTCCTACAACTGGCTTACTCAAGGGAAAGACTTCAGTGAAGTTAAACATTAAATGTGATTTTCATCTTTACATTTCACAGAACATAATCTGTGTGCTAGCATTCTGAATTCTCTTCCACATGTTTATTTGACACAGTCTTCTCAATTACAGATACCACACTCTGTACAGTTTGTGTTGGAACAAAGGGAGCTAACATTGAGTACGTTCAAGCACTGGACTTGGTGAATTATGTATGTTTCTATTTAATCCTCATAGCCACCCTGTGCTAAAGATAACATCCATGTTGCACAGAAACGACACCTCCAGTACTCCTCAGTAACTTTCCTGAGGACGTCATATAGCTGGTGAGTTGCAGAGCTAGAACTCAAACTCATGTGAGTCTGATTCTAGAATATGTGCTTTTTCTACTATGCTCTGCATAAGTTTATGTGCTGACCGATACAAATTTTGTGAAAACGGAATTTTTTCTCACAAAGAAACCTTTCAATTCTGTTGGTAATCTTAAAAGCTTTCAGTGTTCTTGGCTGAAGATAATCTCAAGTGGTTTTTGTTGTTGTTGTTTTGTTTTCAGATGCCTTCATTTTCTAGCCAGAGGTAACATTTTCGCAGGTCTGATGATTGGTAAAGATTCTTAGTAGTGACCTATCTGAAATTCATGTTTTCATTAACTTTGCCTCCAGTTTCAGCATGCCCAAGATACTTCGAAGACCAAATATTTTGTTTATTCTGGTCTTGAATGCCTTTTCAAATTATATTACTAAAATAAAATATCAACTATATATAAGGGTTTGAATTTGCTGTATCATAGCTTAGATGTATACACACACCCACATCCACCCACCTACCCAGCCACCCACCTACCTTCTCCACCAAATGGACTACTTGATAACAGACGCTGTTTTTCTTCTTTTTAACATAGTACAGAAGTTTTAGACCCAGTTTGTGGTTTGCAGAAAATATGGTAGCTAGTCTGGGATCCAGCATAATCTTCTGCGGAGTTAGGGAGTGAAAGACCTTCTAGGTTCCCAGGCAATATCTTAGAATTCTGTGAAACAGCAGGAACATCTTTCCAGTGCATGGCCATTGGTCACTTTTGTCCCTCACTGGTCTCTGCTCTTGCATCTGCGATAAGCTGCTGAGCTTGCCATCCTGGCCGTCTGTCTGCTGGACAGTTCAACTGGAAGAGTAGCAGCTGAAATTAAAGAAACAGGGTGGGGAGTGGGAAAGGATACTAGGTGCTGTGCTGGCACTTATTCTCCAGCAAGTTCTTTGGTTAGGTTTACCTGTGGAATTAATTATCCCTGGAATTTGGGATTTGCTGCTCCGTCTTTTAAGAAGTAAATTGGGGACCTTCAGTTAAGTAGCCATGTCTCACAAAAACATGGGCATTGGAGGCACAAGAAAAAGAAGTGCGCTCCTCAGGACGCCGCTGAGAGAGAGAGAGAGAGAGAGAGGAGAGGAGAGTGGAGGGGAGAGAGAGAGAGAGAGAGAGAGAGAGAGAGAGAGAGAGAGAGAGAGAAGAGGAGAGGAGAGTGGAGGAGAGAGAAATAATGGAGTTTGGAGCTTTGCTTTCTTGAAATGATACCTTGGAGTCCTGATGGGCAATGTTTGGTCTGAATGAGCAAGTTTTTCTTTATAGTTATACTCCCAAGAATTAAGTATACTTATTTGTGAAGATAATTGGTATTTGGGTTATTGGGGCGAAAAAAATCAACAAATGATAATGTAAGTAAGTACTCAAGTAAAGAAAAAAGCCTTCTGAAATGATTTATATTGCCTCTATGTAAAGACACCAGGAAATTGTCTCAAATTGTCTCATGTAGTTAGCAGGTTATTTTCATACCTTTCTACGTGATAAATTTCAATTTTTTACCATGGCCACAAGTATTTTTCTAAAAGTGAAATGGACCTGATGAAATATTTGGAACTGTCAAAATGAATTAATCCTAAATATTTAAGAACAGGTATTATAGTTTAATTCATTGGCAGCTCTACCCTCCAGTATCCCACTTCCCTCCTGCTTCAAATTTCTCCCCTTACTTTCCTCTCTTTCTGACACTGTTCCTGCTGGTACCTGGACCCTTCCCTTACTTCTCAGTTGACAACACTAAAGTCTTTGGCAGAGTGGACAAGGAGAGCAACGAAACTCCTCGAAATCCACTCTCCTCTGAATCCCTATGCTCTAGGAGTTCAAGAGCGATCTGGACAAGACCCCTTAACCACTCTTCTTTTTTGAAAAGCCGAGTAGCCAGAGTAACGAAGGCAATGTCAAGACCCTTGCCAGTTTCTCTTTTTCTTTTCCTTCCTTCTCCTAAGCGTTAAGGAGGAAAGTCTGCAGAAGTCCATCTGCTGCAAGAGCAGGCATTGTTCCCTCCTCTCCTGCAGCCCACCCTGACCCCCGTACTTTTCCCTTGCTTTTAGCCGCTCTCCCAAGTACGTCTTGCTTTCCTCATCCTAGGATCTCCGCCCACCAAGGTGGTTCTGCTTTTTTGTCCTTCTAACTCTGAAGCCCAATGCTATGCCAACCGCCCTCTTTCATGCCTTGATCATGAAATCCTGGGCCTGTGGTCCTGGGGAGCCCAGATTCCCAGTTAGGGGAGGGAAGAATTCTTTTCTATTTCCAGGGCTGAGTGGGGCCTGGGTAGTTACTTTTATTCTAAGTTGAACGCTAAAAGGATTTTCCTATAGAAACATTGCCCATGCACGTTTGGTATTTTACTATATTTCTGTAACCTTATGGATGTTTAAGTTTCTGTGAGCTGGCTCAGAAACCTGGCACATAGACCTTTGGTTCCTGGGAAGGTGAGTTCTGAAGTTCAAATAGATGATTCAGAAAATCAGCTTGTGCTCCAGAAAGAAGTTGCTGGGTTCTTTGTTAATTATTCAGTGGGATGATGGGGGCACACCTTTAGCTCTCCAAAATTCTGCTGTTATGTGGACCAGATGGCTCTTCTGGGATAGAAACTGCTAGCCTTTTTAGATTGTAATTCTGAAGAATTTCTGAATTTAGGCTCACGGTTTGAAACAACAATTGAAGTTTGGTCCATCCCAGGATCATGTTTGTCATTAAAGCAGATGTTACAATGTTGTGGAAAGAACAGTTTTTCTTTGTCATAAAAGGAATATCTTGTTCCCCGCTATATCTTGCTGCTGTTTTGAAACTTTTCAAGGGTATTGGAACTCTTGCAGTTATTTTACTATAGTTTACTTAGTGATAAGCATGGACAGTGTGTTTATTTTACCTGAAATTTTAAAATAAAGTTTTATTAGTCTGTTGAAGTTATATGCTGTTAACACTGTAGTATTCAATTAAGTGAAGGATTGCAAAGTGATAAAAGCAGAGCAAAATACACCTTAAATTTGTTCTCCATAATGTGTTCAGTTTAGCTTGGTTGAAGCACATATTCCTAATAAAAGGCAAGTGGTTCTTTTTTTTTGGTCTCCAAACTACTTTTGTTTTTAAAATGAATTTGAGTAAGCACCCTGTGTTTGAGGGTTAACCAAATTATTTAACTACACATAGAATGGTTAAAAACATGCTTTCTAAGAGTATCATGCTCAAATATTCAAATCTTACTTTTGACACTAATTAGCTTGGTGATTTTGGGCAAGTTGCTTAATCTCTGACCTGTTTCCTCATTTTTGAAATTGGGATAGTGTAATGTCTACCTCACAGGATTTGTATGAGGTTTAAAGGAACCAGTGTATATATAATACTTTGAACATGCCTAGCAATGGTGAATACTGAAATAGTTCTTCTCTTTGTTATTATTACTTTGTCATCGTCATCATTACTGCTACTATTATTACTACTTTGGCTACCTTCTGCGATGACACCCCTTCTGTTTTGGGAGTGTGTGTGAAACATTTATTTATTTGGTAGTAATTTTTTACTGTAAAGTTTATGGAGGAGGTAGGGAGAGAAGTATATTAACTGCTGGATACATCCCAAGTTGGCCATAGTGAAGGAAATCCACAAAATATTAAGTTGATTTTTTTCAGTAAACCATTCCTATTATTTTAGGTATAAGGATCTGTGCCGCTTTAATGTAGGAGCAAAACTTGATTGTTTTGGGTAGCGGCGGTGTCTTTATTAAAGTTTGTTTAATTACCTTGGCATCTATGAGGCCAGAGTCTCTGTAGAGAGATTCTCAATTTCTGAATGGTCCGTTTATAAGACTTCCTTTTTGAAAATCAGCACCATTTTCCCACAGAAATAATGTCACTTATGGCCTTCAGATTCCCAGGCCAGCCCAACATATCTGAATTTGAAAACTGATAATACTGTCAAAACTAGCTTCTGTGTATATCAGTGTCTCAACAAAAATCCGCACTGAGTACATGAGGTACTGAAAGATAAAGAACACAATCTTACAGAAGGAGTGGTAGAGTCACATTCCTTCCCCATTTTAGCAAGGACTCCCCAGCTTTGGGCAAGGGACTTCTTTCTTCCCTAGTGGAGGCTGAGCGGTGTGAGCCCTGTGACATGGCCTCCAGAAGACAGGAGCGTTTTCCTGGCTTTGCTCCTCAGAAGGCTGTATCGTACAGTGGTTGCCCTTAAGTCTCTGTTCCATCACTTACAGATTTCTCACTGTAAGTTCTGCCTACCTTACAAAGTTCTTGGGAGGGTTAAATGTGCTAATACTATATATAAAGTACTTTAAACAGCACCTGGCCCATAGGTGAGTGCATAGGACTCATGTTACATATTTACTATTAAGCTTTACTGTTTTAGGAACTCTAGAATACCTCTCTCTACTTGGCAGTCCACTGCCCCTATCTATTGTACTTAAATAGGATCGTTCTCCTTCCTTTCCACTGAGAAATAGTTTTACAGCTTTCCCTGGGGATGGCAACTCTAAGGATTCATCTTGGCACTGAACTTCACAGTTTGAAGTAAAAGGAGCCAGTCCTATGATAGAAGGAAGAATGCTATGGAGATGGAGTGAAGACTAAAGCGTTTTTATAATTTAAAAATATGTTTTCACAGGACTAAATAGGTTTTATGTACTGTTCACTTTTGATGGATTTAGCTTCTAAATGACAAGCTCCTTTCTATTTGCTAGATCCGATACTGCCCAATTCGTGAATGTTGAATAAAATCAATTAGATCTTTAAATAAAAAAAAAAAATGTTAAAGTTAAATAGAAAGCATACTTCATACTGGATGTAGAAGCTAATTGGAATGAATTGGAGAAATTACTTTTTTAGTATTTATAATTGATTGACTTAATAAGAAAATTAATACTGTTAATACAATAATTTATTGTCACTAATTAGCACATTTGTTAGTCTGTATGTACTGGTTTCAGTTTGTGGTCATGATTGATTTTTTTCAAGTCTTTTTCAGGGGTACCATAGGCTGTAAGTTCCATTGTCATTCTAAATTATCACATATGCCTAAGTTTGATGTCATAGTTGTCATTTAACATAAACAGAAAGTTATCTGTTAGGTTGCACATCATGAACTTCAGTTTTAGAAAGTCTTATCTTTTCTGCCCCAGAAATAACTTTTGGCTATTAGTCATGGATGGCAATGAAATTAATTTTGAATTGGTAACATTTGGATGAAAATGTTTCAATTAAATAGGGTATGTTTTGAGGGGCACTTCCAGTAAACAAACTCTCTTGGTGGGTGGAAATCCCCTAGAACTTTCAGAAAATTGGTAGAGGGGTGAACTTAATTAAATGACTTCAGTTGTTTCTACTTATCAAGAGCTGTTTATGACCTTGGACAAATCACCCAACTTCAAAGGACCTTGGTTTCTTCATTTGTGGAATTAGGAGATTTGACTACATATGTGAATCTGTTAGTTCATTTCTGAGGTTTGAAAGACTCTCTTATTCAATAATTTAGCAAAAACCTGTAAGACCAGGTTGCTTGTCTTAGACTTTTACGAATCAACACTAGTCACTAAATCTAGATATAAATCAATTTATTTTGGGTTTTTTTATTTTGTTTCAAACCAATGTTACTGTAAATTTGAGAGTCATTAGTTGGTTTTGCACCTCTATGAATATTTTTTGGTAATTAGTATGTTGTTTAATGTCTGCTTTTTTTTTAGTTTTTGTTATTTGAGTTCTGTGCTTTGAGCTGAAGCAAGTGTCCACTTGTATACATTTTTTTGGCAACCCCCCCACCCCCCATATATGCAGAGAGTGCACATCAGTAGTGAATTGTCCAGTGAATATTCACCAACCGAGCATACTTGTGTACCACTCCCCAGATCAAGAAAGTGAACGTTACCAGCCACTAGAAGCCCCTTTGTTTGCCCTTCTGGTCACTTATCACCCTGTCTCCCAACCATCATCCTGACTTTTAATATCACAGATTAGTTTTGCCTCCTTTTGTACTTTATATAAATGGAATCCTACTGTACTCCCTTGTGCAGCATTATGAATGTGAGATTTATTTATGTTGTGTGTAGTTGCAGACTATTCCTTCTCGTTTCTATATGTTCCGTTGTGTGAATATATAACTATATATCATTCTGTTGCTGATGGATATGTAGGTAGGTCTGTGTTTGGAGAATATCTTTGTGACCTTGGCATGGGCAAAGATTTCTGAAACAGGATTTTTTCAATGATCAAGTATTGATTTAGAGTTCTCACTAGAGAAAGAATGAGAGAACTGGTTTATTTTAACATGGGCATCTAAAAACATTTTTTTAATGTTAACATAGTGAAATCTTTTACTCTGTAAATCTCAGGGAAAGGGTCAGTATTTAAAACTAAATCTTCTAGGTAACTCAGGTTTGGGCTTTCGTAACTTTTGAATTCCTTCAAAAAATGTGTCAAGTATTTCCTTGCCTATTTTGACTTTCTGATTTGTAGTTCTTTATTACATGACAGAAATGAGCCCTTGCATGCTTTTTCATTTTAATGTCTTTTGATAAACCAAAGTTCTTAATTTTAGTGTAGTCTGATTTATCAGTTTTCCTTCCTGTTTAAACTAGACATTGGGTTCAGTTTAAAGTAGCCTTCCCTGTCCCAGAGTCTTAAAAGATACTCTCTCTCATCCTCCAAAAGCTTTGTTTTGGCTTTAATGTATAGGTCTCGCATCTAGCTGAAATTGATTTCGGAACATCCTGTGAGGAAGGGGACAGTATTCTTTTTTATCCACATGGATAGCTAATTTTACCAGCATACTGTCTTACCTACTACTATCAGGAATCCAATAGCCCTTTATCTGTGGTTGTGTTTCTAGGCTGTCTGTTCTGTTCCATTAGTCTTTGCACTGATACCACACTGTCTTTTTTACTATAGCTTTATCATAAGTCTCAATGTTTTAGTAGAACAAGTTCTTCTACCTTGTTGTCTTTTGAGAGAATTTTGGCTATTCTTGGTCCTTTGCACATTTATATGAAATTTAGTATCATCTTGTCACTTTCCACATGCCACACATACCTGCAGAAAACCTGTTGGGGATTTGGATTGGATTTGCATGGAATCTATAGAGCAATTATATCGTACTGTTTTCTAATTCATGAACATGATATTTATTTAGGTACTCTTTGATTTCTCTCAATGTTTATAATTTTCTCCAGAAAGTCATTCACAACTTTTGAGATTGTATTCATAGATATTTGATATGTTTTCATATTGTAAATTTTTATAGACTTCATTTTGTTTTTAAAAATACAACTGACATTGGTGTATCAATTTTGTATCTAGCAATTGTGTAAAATATTTATTACTTGTAGTAATTTATCTTCAGTCTTTTTTGTTCCTTTTAAATTGTTATACTTTTATTTCTTACTGTGCTGACTAGTGCTTAGATTATAATACTGAATAGAAGAGGTAATAGAAGGTACTGTCTGTTCTGTATATCTATGACTTGTTCCCTTTCTCGAAGGGAAAACTTTGAACATTTATCCACTAAGTATGATATTTGCTTTAATTTTTTCCTAGTTAGTCTATTGGTCGAGTAAGGAAGTTTCATTCTGTTCTTGGTTTGGTAAGAGCTTATATCATGAATGATACTGGATTTTATCAAATACTTTTCCTACTGTTGCTCCTTGAATCAAATTACATTGGTTGATTTCCTAATGCTAAATCAACTTTGCCTTCCAGGGATAAACTCAGTTTGATCATTATCATATTTTCCTTTTATTTTACTTAGGAATTTTGGATCTTTGTTCTTGAGTGAGATTGACCTTTATTTTGTTTTCTGGTACTGTCATTGTTAGGTAGGTTTCGGTGGCCTTGTAAAATGAGTTAAGAAATGTACCTGTTGTTTCTTTATAAAAGGTTTTTTTAAATTCAATTTATCTAAACTAAAAAAAAAAGTTCATCCATTTCTTTCTCCATCCCCCACTCCTTACCTCTGACAACTACCAATCTGTTCTCTGTATCTATGAACTTTCTTTTTTAGATTCTACATATAATAGACCATATGGTATTTGTCTGTCTCTCCCTCTCTCTCTCTCTCTCTCTCTCTCTCTCTCTCTCTCTCTCTCTCTCTCTCTCTCGTTTTCTTTTTTTCACTTAGCGTAATGCTCTCCAGGTCTATCCATGTTGTTACAAAGGGCAAGCCACCAAAAAAAAACTGTTAGAACTAAAAAAAAAAAAAATCGGTAAATGTTTCAGGATACAAAATTAATACTCAAAAATTCAACTATCAGAAAGCAATTAAGAAAACAATCCTATTTACAATTGCATCAGAAAGAAGAAAATATCTAGGAATAAACTTAACTAAGGAGGTCAAAGACCTACATGTAGAATAGTGCAAAACACTGATGAAAGAAATTGAAAAAGACACAAATAAATGGAAAGATATTCTGTGCTGATGGATTGGAAGTATTATTGTTAAAACTCCATACTACCCAAAGCAATCTACATACTCATTGCAATTCCTATCAAAATTCCAATGGTATTTTTCACAGAAACAGAACAAACAAGAACATTAAAAACACCTTAGTTCCATTTACTCACCTGACATACGTGCTGTCATCCTGTAATTTAATTTTCTATATACACATATATTTTTACAAAAAGCTGTACATATTTTATATATATAAACTATTAATAATATATGTAACTTAATGAGTTTGGAGATAAATTTCTGTTCATATTTTAAATCCCATAAGACATTATATTATTGTTTTACACAGTCAGTGTTCCATTAAGTTTTTCACATGCTTACCTACATTTTCATGGTTCTTCATTCCTTTTTGCATCTGTGACCTTACTCCATGTTGTGTCAGTTTTCTCTTGCTTTATGATTTCTTAGTGGGGGATGTGCTGGATATGAACCCCGTTTATTATTTGAGAATATTTCATTTTCATTCTTGATGGGTATTTTCTCTGCAGTACAGTACTAGGTTGGCAAGTTGTTTTTCTTTGGCCTCCTTAGAGATACCATTACACAGTCTTTTAGCTTCCATTTTTGTTGTTGAGAATTAAGCTATCTGTCTAACTGTTGCTTCTTTAAAAGTAATCCCCCTCCCATGCTTAAGTTTTTCTTTGTGGATTTTCAACTAGGAATTCATTGAGATTCTTAAATTTGTTGTTTGACATCTTTTATTATTTTTGGAAAATTTCAGCCGTTCAAATATTGTTTCTGCCCCATACTCTTTCTTTTCTTTCTGAGATTCCAATGAACTGTGTTGGATGTTAGACTCCTCACTATATGCTCATGTTTCCTACCCTGTCTTCATTCTGAGCCTTTTCCCTTGATTTATTGCTTCAACTGTCTATTGGCTTTTAAACCTGTTCAATGAATTCTTAATTTCAGTTTTGTATTTTTCAGTTACAGAATTACTCTTTGCTTCTTTTAAAAATCTGCTTTGTCACTTTTAGTGGTTTCTATTTCATTGCTGAGATCATTAAGTTTGGTTTTCATCTCCTTGAACATAGTAAACATAATTTAAAATCTGTATTTGATAATCTAATATTTGGAGCCCCTGTTGAATCTGTTTTTGTTGTTTGTTGTTTCTACGGCTTTTGATCTTGTTCTCATCTCCTTGTATGCCTGGCTGTCTTCAATTGTATGCTGGGTTTTGGATTTGAACAATTGTCAGAGAAATCATTTGAGACTAAGGATGATATCTTCCAGAAAGGATTTTTTTGGTGGCCTCTGCTTGAGGGAATCCAGGATTACTTATGCTAGTCTAACCTCAGCTTTTAAGATTTTTCTGGGTCCACCACATGACTCAAGGCCAAGTTGCATTCAGTGTATGGCCTGATTAATTTCTGGTTCACCCTTATTTCCACTGTGCAGCCCTTTAGGTTTCTAATCTGAAGATGAGGGAAGAGGATTTTCCTTTTGTCCCTCTTAGCCTATCAGGCTGTCAGATACAGTTTAACCTCTAGTTTCTTCTGGATTGCTGGGCTCACCTCTCTGAATTCTTTAAGGGCCTCAGCACAGTTTTGTAATCAAACCCATTTAACATTTAATATATCATGGGGAGCCATAGGGCCCCCTGATGGTTTGCCAGGAATGCAACTAAAGTTTCTCTTGCTAGTTTCTCTGAAGCTAAAACCTCAGAAAAGCTTTGGCCTTCCCCTCTGCTGTTGTCAGCTCTGCCTTAGGCAATAGAGGTGACTGACTGGGCAGGGGCGCAGGGGGGCTTAGGCAGTCAGGGGAACTCTGTTAGTATCTGTGGAACATTACCGTCATTCACTGTAATTTCAGGTAGCAGTAAAAGGTACAAATGGCTGCTTTTTTGCTGACCTTTTATTTGTACACTGGATCACTTGTTCATGCTGTCTTTAAACCTGTTACTGTTTGAATCTTACCTCATTGGTCTTTGTTTTAGGACAGTATCTTCAGACTTTTCTTCAAGGTTTTGATTGTGAATTGCCACGTGTCAAACTGGACAAGGCATCATAGTTGAAGTTCCACAAATTGACAAGTTGGAGGTAAGGAATGGATATCTGTGTCTGTGTATTCCTGTAATTATATTAGAGCAAAAAAGTTTTTTGAAAACTAATCCATGTGGCTGTTACTATCACCCCATCCCCTTTACCCCCATCCTTTTTGTGCATTTAAAATCAAGGAGAATATGTCCAGGTGATTTCATGTTTAGATTTAAGCCCTAAGTCAGGACCCTAAGCAAGTTCTTTGTACAATTCATTTGTTATTAGAAAGCTTACTAGCAAGTGAAAGGGAGATTTAGCAGTTGATTTTTAATAAAAGGGGCGACTCCTCCCCAGGTCCCACACCCTCAGTGGTAGGAACTGGTGGAGCATGCAAGACCTGCCCCGAGGAGTAACTGGGTGTGCATGCGTATTCTGAGCTTCAGACTTCCTAGTTTTTATTGTAATTCTTCTGACTCTCAGATCTGTGTTCAATAACAGTTGTATAGATGAGAAGTCTAGTCGTATGGACAAATCAGAATAAGTTTTCAAGTTGTGCATAATTCTTGCTTTGAGCCGTTTGTAGATCTGTATCAAGAAAGTCTGCTTAACAATACTTATAAACATTTCCGCTCTTTTTAACATGTTTTCTAGCATAACAACATACATGGGTGTGTGTTACGACTTAAACACTGGACAAGATGTTATGTATGAGTCCTGTTTTCTAATCTTGGCTTTTTAGCAAGTTTTAATATCCCTCCGGCCTTCAGTTACCTTCTTGTGTAAAACAAGGTTATTATACTGAAGTTAGGCTGAGTCAGGGTCTGTTAGCCTTGGCACTATTGACATTTGGGCCAGATGATTTTTTGTTGTCAGGGGATGTCCTGTGCACTGTAAGATACTGTCCCTGACCTCTGCCCTCCACGTGTCAATAGCACCCCTCCCCAGTATAACCAAAAAATGTCACCAGACATGGACAAATGTGCCTTGTAGGGCAAAATCGTCCCCAGTTGAGAACCAGTGGGTTAGAAGATGTGTAGAATTTCTTCTAGCTTTATAATTTTATTATTTTTAGTTTTTTAATCCTATTTTTCTTTGCACCCCATCTTAAATCTCATCTCTTCCATGAAGCTTTCCTTGGCGTTCCTTTTCCTTGTCCTACCTTAATCGTTTCTTTTTCTGACTAGTTATTGTAGGATTTACCCCCACTCTGTTATAACTGTGTGTTTCTCTCAGTTTGAGGGCATGAAGCCTTCTGTATCTCCAAGTTGAGTTCTCAAGTTTTATTAACTGAATGAACAAGGGATTCAGGAGTATTGTCTGGCTAGACATTGGAAAATAAGTGATTATAAATGGCATTTTTGTTAATCTTTCAAATCCTTTCAGTAGGAAATTCCGACAGTCTGTGATTTTGAATTTCTGGGTTAATGAGACTGATAACTCATTTCTTTAAAAATCCTTCAGAGGGCAGGAGCCTCCAGTAGTACATGAGGGAGCTACACAAAACACATTGAGGCTGCATTGGAGAAAAAGTCACAAACATTTATGACATAAAGAGTTGCTTCAGCTTTCATATGCAGACGTTTCTCAAATAACTCCACTTTGTTAATTAGAAAACTGCCATCTATTCAGATTAAAGTAAAAAGGAAAGGTGGTACGTATTTCTTACATAACCTGGAATACCTCACTATATTCTAAGTCAGTATTTCTCAAAGCAACCCACAGTGAGACATTTTGATCATGATCTAGTACACACACGCCCCTCAGACAAGTTCTGTGAATCGATATATGTACGATTACTATGTGTGAAGCACTCTATTTTCTTATTATGTTTCCTTTTTTCTTAAATTGTTGTCATCTCCCAGTAAATTTATTACCTAATTCACTAATAGGTCACACTCCATTTGAAAAACACTGTTCTAAGTAATCTCTTTAAGTAATAAAATGTGGAGATGATCTGCCTCTGGCACATATTACCAATAGGTTGTCCTGTCTTTCTTTTTAAATAATGCCATTTAAGAATTGACCCAATAAAGACCTTGGAGCACCTCAACCAGAGCACATTGTTTTTTCCAATTATTTAAAACAACTGCATTTTTAGTGTGTACAAGGCACTGTAACTAAAAGAGCATGTTTGGGGTTTTTTTTCTTTGTTTTTTTAAGGAGGGCGCAGCTCACAGTGGCCCATGTGGGGGTCAGACCGGCAACCTTGGTGCTACCAGCACCCGCTCCAACCAACTGAGCTAACTGGCCACCCCGAGCATGTTTGATTTTCGTTCTCTAGATTCATAGCAATAAAACGTTGAGAATAAAGTTAATAAACATTATTTCAAGTGCTGAAAGTGGTAATAAACACACAACGACATTTAGGAAGGAGAGAAGGCTGTGCTAATTGAAGTCGATGGGAGAAAGTCAACATGAATGTGGGGTGGATTTTGCATTGTCATACTGGAGATTGGAAAAAGCTATTACACGTGGTAGAAAATAGCATTCATGTAGGTGCACTGTACTTGCTCATACTTGGAGTTCATTTTTTGGGTAATGTTTAAGATAAACAGTAAGTATGGTAAAGTGTTGAATTTATATGATATAAACAGTGTATGTTATTTTAGCTCTGCTGTGGTTATAAAATGAGGTTGAGTCAGGAGATTAATTAGAAATGTATGCATGATGGTTCTGATGTTAAGTCAGCATTTGCCCTAAAATGATAAAGTTTACGTTGAATTTACTAGGTTTACCGGGATTGAAGAGAGCTTCTAAATGATGGGAGAGAGAATGCTCATTTGTCAGAATAAGCCAATAAAGCTACTATTCTATATATAAATTGCTCTTCATGGAACAGAAATGGGTTACATAATAGCATTTTTTAAAAAGTTGTATGCTGTTTTGGGTATGCAATCCAAAATTTTATACGGGCTTCCTAGGCCTGGGCTCATCCTTTCTTCTCTAAATAGAATGGGGAGGCTCAGTAACTGCCAGGTACATGGCAAAAACTTTAAGAAAACAAGCAGTGGACTGTCTTTTTGTCGTTCTGAACTTCTGTCTTCTGTGAGGGAATGTAGCATTTAATTACTGTAGAAGATATTTGTGACCTAAAGGAAAAGAGGAAGATTCAGCTTGTGATGATAGTTGGGAAAGAACCACGTGCCCTAAAAGTGTGGTCTAACATTTTGTCTGCTGTTACTTGTCTGCTGTTACTTTAAGGCACCAGAAGTCTATGGGTTTTTGTCATTTTTACATATTGAGTTGGGAAGTTAGCAAAAGGATAACTCCTCATTTTGTCAGGTTTCCAGACTACTGAAAAGAAGATGCTTTCAGAGCTGGAGATGTAAATACAACTCCTCTGCCAGGGCTCATAAACCATCTTAAAAAAATCTTTTCACATAGATTTTATTTTTTAGAGGAGTTTTGTTTTTTTTTTTTTAGGAGGGCTCAGCTCACAGTGGCCCATGTGGGGATTGAACTGGCAATCTTGGTGTTATCAGCACCACGCTCTAACCAACTGAGCTAACCAGAACAGTTTTGATTTTACAGAAAAATTGAGAAGATAATGCAGGATGTTCCCATATACTCGGCACCCAGTTTCCTCTATTAACAGCTTACATTAACATAATACATTTATGAAAATTAACCAATATTGAAACATTGTTATTAACTAAAGTCCATACTTTATTCAGATTTTCTTAGTTTCTACCTAATGTTTTTTTTCTGTTTCAGGATCCCACCAGAATACCATTTTACATTTAGTTGTCATGTCACCTTAGGCAGTTTCTCAGACTTTCCTTGTTTTGATGACCTTGTCAGTTTTGAGGAAACTGACCAGGTATTTTGTAGAATGTTCCTCAGTTGGGATTTGTCTGATATTTTTCTCATGATTAGACTGGGGGTGAGTTTTTTTGGGAGGAAGACCGCCATAATATTCTTAATTAAACGAAATATTTCCAATTAAATAAGACGGCTTTCCCATTTCTTTTTTCATGTACCATTATATAAGGTCACTAAACTTTGTTTGTTTTTTAATATTTTACCTCCTTGTTACAAACCTCAGAACTGGGAAGACATCCCAAGTACCTTTATTTTTACTTTGAGGAGAGGGTGGTGGGAGAAGGCAGGGAGTGGCTTGTCTGGTAAGTCCTGTGTTGGTGGTGGCTGGCAAATATGCACTTCAGGGGAGGGGTATTCAGTTTAAATTTAATCTGAATATGCTTCTGTTTCTTTCCGGGGGCTATATTTAATTGGACAATGCTTTTAGTGATTCTTTTAATATGAATATTATTTTGGTCCATAGTTTATCTCTTGAGAATATAAGAGAATATGAGATAGATGTGTGACCATCTTCTGAATGGTTTCCACCGTAACGGAAATCTTAGTCTTACCTTGTAGCCAACAGTACAGGAGAATTATGGTAAAAGCACAGACTTCAAGTTTGTATCCTAGCCTTGCCTGTGTGACCCACAGGCAAATTATTTACCCTCTCTGAGCCTCACATTTCCCCGTTTATAAATGTGGATGACATTACCTCTTCTATTGGATGATAGTAGAGATAAAATGAGATAAAGCACGTAGCACAGTGCCTGGTACACAGATATGGCTCAATAAATATGATCTAAAATCAAAACCTGAAAAGCAGCAAGAAAATGGATGCAAGTTCCAAAGGTATATACTCGTATACATGTTTTTGTTCAACAGATGTTATTTGGACCAGACCAATCAGAAAAAAAAGAATGATTCCTTTATTTTTTAATCTTAAGTCCTCTCAAGACAAGGCTAACTGTTCTTCAAACCTGGGAAATGCTCACCTCAGACTTAACATGTTAACAATGGTTGTCAGCCTGAGATCCTGTTGCCTCTCTAGGGGCCACTTGGGGGTGTTTCTGGGGTTTTACAGGAAGGGAAGGGTGCTAAAGACCTTGTAACACCTGGAACAGGCTTACACGATGAAGAATTATTGTGTCCCAAACTACCACATCAATAGCATACCACAGACTATACTAGACTGCTACTTACAGTGTATCTTTAAACCTCTCTTTCAAACACATTTCGGGTGTCACAGATCCAGCAAATATGTCAATGAGTGAAACAAGGCCAGGCCTCAGTGCCTGGGACACCCTAGGGAATATAGAAACTAAACCTGCAGGGTGTATGTCCTTTCTAAATGGGAGAGTGATGCTTCAATCAGTTGTTGCCTACTGTCGCTAGATCCTGTATTGTTTCAGAGGAAAGCTAGATATCCAAATTTTAACGTAAGATTTCCCTGCTTTAAAGTGTGGCTCAACTTTTTTTTTTTTTTTAAACACTGCCAAAGTAGACGGATGGGCTGGATTCGGCTCACAGACCATTGGTTTGTAACCTGTGATATAATTATTTGAAGAGGTGAGCTAAAATTCTGGCAGAAGTAAACAGTCAGGGCCATAACAGCACTGTCCATATTAGCCGAGCTCAGAAAAGGTTGTGGAAAGAAAGCACTCGGTGTCGTGGTCATTTTGTACAGTTTCTAGAGTGTGGAGAATTGTGGCATCAGAGCAGAGCTCTGGGGGAGCTTGCTCTCCGTTTGGGAGGAGGAATTCTGTTGGGAGAAATCCCAGCAACTGCTGTGCCTTGTACCTACCTGCACTCCTGAATCGGGGGTGGGGGTGGGGGTGGGGGGAGCTGCATCAATGGAGGAAGCCTCAGAGTGATCCCACAGGGAAGCACACCATCCCAGACTCCCCCGTCTTCATCCTGCCTTGAGAAGAAGTTAGGAGTCCCTTCAAAACTGACAGGCAGTAAAGGCTCCACCCTACAGAATCTCCCGGTTTTTGTGACTCTGGAACTGTGTGATATATGCCTTCACTATTTCTTCTTTCTTGATGTAGGGTTACTGCCTACATATACAGCTCAACAATCCACAGCTGTGGCCATCTGTGCTTTAGTGGGGGTGTCCCAGGAGTCTGGTCACATCCTAGCCTAGCCAGTACAGTTTAGATATTGCTTGAGTCCTCTGTCTGGTTTTAAGGTGTCAAAGCATCACTCATCACTTCAATATTTTAGTGTAAAAATTAGCATGTCATTATAATGTTAAGAGACAAAGTCCATATGTATTTTGCACAGTTATTGCATATATTGATATCCAGTTGACCCTTGAACAAGGCAGAAGGTTGCTAACCCCCAAGCAGTTGAATATCCGTGTAAAACTTTTGACTCCCCAAAAACTTAATTGCAGTTGTCCCTCATTATCTGTGGGGAATTAGTTCTAGAACCCTCTGTGGATACCAAAACCCGCAGCTGCTGAAGTCCCTACATACAATGGCATAGAACAGTGCATACAGCCGGCCGTTTGCATCTGTGGATTCCCAGCCAAGGATCACAAATACTCTTGGTTTCAAATATATGGTGATGGAAGGAGAACTGACTGTGGGTGGTGAGCACACAATGGGATTTATAGATGATGTCATACAGAATTGTACACCTGAAACCTATGTAATTTTACTAACAATTGTCACCCAATAAATTAAAAAAAAAACACTCTTGGTTGAATTCACAGATGTGAAACTCGGGGATACAAGGGACACAGAGGGCCAGTCCTATGTTTATGGACTTGCGCAGTTCAAACCCGTATTGTTCGAGGGTCAATTGTGTATGCACAAGAATAGATTTTATGTTTTGATCTGCAGCGTATCCAAATCTGTAAGTTGTATTCTATGGGATTAAATACAGAAATACACTGTAGTACTTTACTGTATATCTTATTGGCTGGAATATTTTCTATTTGCTTAACCTCCCAATGAACAGAAAGGAAATTGCTTTGTTAAAAGAAGTATTTTAATATTTTATAATAATCAAGAAATTAAATTTATTTGAGAGTGTTCCATACTGTGAAATACTTAATGATTCTCCCTGTCAGTTAGTGCTTATATGAGTGACTGTGTATACGGGGCAGAGTGCTAATCACTATTAAGATTACATACATAATCCCTTAAGGAAAAGATGTTTTTCAATCAGTTTAGACTCCTACTTATAGTGAAAAGTAGATCTGCTGTTAATCATCTTTTCAAATGGTAGCCATTTTTGTGGGTAAGTTGTTGGCTTCAATTTTAAAGATGCTATTTAATGTTTTTTCAAAGGCAAGTTATTTTAACCATTTTTTTAAAAACGGCAGTTTCTTCCCTTTACCTCTGCTTCTTGTATGTCCTAAAACAGCTATTTGTACAAGGATTTATTATTCCCCTCTGAGCCCTCCATCTAACCTACCACATACCTGGAACCCCCTATTTGGATGATACACTGTTGAGGGTTTGCTGCCCTTTTTTCCCAGCCAAAGAAGGGCACACACATCATCACTCGACTGGGAATGACCTTGATACCTGCCAATGACATAGTAGAAAGAACTCAGATTTTGGAAAAGGCAGGCTTGTATTTGAGTCACGATTCTGCCATACACCCATTCTCTGAGTTTGTTTTCTTCTTTGTGAAAAGGAGATGATCATAGCTACCTTTCAGGGCATAGGTATTCAGTAAATGGTAGCTGATACTAATAGTGATAAATTAATGGTAAGTTTGTGTAGCTCCCAAGATTCTGAAGGCAGAGAAAGCTAGCTGAGGGCCAGTAGTTGCTAAGAGCTCTGAATGTGCGGAGCCTAAGCTCTTGGCACCTGAAACATCTTTCTTCTTGTTGATCCTTGTCACCTTTTTTCCTTCTAATAAAAAGGCAACTCTATTGCCCTTATATTTTAAAGACTTGAAATTAGGGTTCAGAAATGAATAAAACTGTTCTTTGAAGCCAGTAGGAAACCTTGAGTTAAGCCTCTGGTGGCTTCAGAAGCTCTTTATTTAATGATGATTAAATAGCCATCAAGTGTTCTGAATGTGGTTAGACCCGCAAATATAAAGGAATCATTTCCTGTTATCATTTTTGTAAATAAAAGATTTGATTACCTAAGATCATTCCTATCATTAAATTCAATGAATTTCACTTTTTTTCATTTCACCTGACAAATAATCCTTAAACACCTAGTCTGTGCTAGGCCCTTTGCCTAGTTAATTGTATGCCCTCACAGGAGATACTGAATTAGGGAATCTAAGAGTTGTAGGTCTTAGACACCTGTCCTAAGGCCTTAGAGCTGTGCTGTCCAGTAAAGTAGCCACAGTCAATAACATGGCTGCTGAGCACGTGAAATGTGGCCGGTCTGAATTGAGATGTTCTGTAAGTATGAAATACACACTGGATTTCAAGGACTTAGTCTGAAAAAAATGTGTTAACTAGTTTATCTGTGATTTTTATATTGATTACATGTTAATAGTATTTTTTATATATTAGGTTAAATGAAACATACTATTTACGAAGTGAATTTTACCTGTTTCTTTGTACTTTCTTAATGTGGATACTACAATATTTCAAATGACTTGCATTCGTGTTGGACAGTGCTGCCTTAGAGCTTCAGTGAAGTGGCAAAGTAACTCCTCTAGTTAGGACTCCTGTGACTAGTCTAAATTATAGATCGACTGACTGTGAAAATGGCAGGTAATGTTTGTGTTGATCAAAAAGTTAGATAATTCAAACGCTGTTTCAGAGAAAAAATTAACACTAAGGACTTTCACATAATTTACATTTTAAATTAAAGCCTAGCTTGTTAACCTGGTAGAATCTCTTAGCATTTCAGATTTGAGATATTTTAAAAGAGGCAAACTGGAAAAATATACCCATTGATTCAGTAGCCTAAACCTATTTTTCTTTTTTCCTAAGCATTTACAAATCATTCTACATAGGTGATCCCCAAATTTTATTGTGGGTGGGTGTGTGTGTACGCAGGCGGTAGGGGATAAACTTCATCTAAAGTTTCATACACATACACAAACCCCCACCAGGGGTGCCAAAAAAATGTACACAAGTGGACACTTTGGTCAACATTGCTCAAGCAGTATTTCGCCGTCATCAGAAGTGTCTGGACGCTGATGGTAACCACTTTGAGCACCTCTTGTCATTGCAGAAGTCAAACGTGACTTGTATTCATCTTCTGTTATCGGTATATATTGAGTATTACAATTTTAATAGTTTTTTCCTTTCTTAAAATGGGTATACATTTTTTTTGGCACCCTCTATATATGTTTATATTTTAACCTTACTAGCTAGATTGATTTATTATAGTAAAATTGATTCTTCGTCATTTAACAAACATTTGAGCAGGTACTATGTAAATGCAGGGATGAAGAAGGCTTAACACCTGAATAGAACCACGACTTCCTGTTTGCTTACAGAAAGTTTGCAAAATTCTATTGCAAGAATAAAAACAGTACAAAGAATATCTTATACAGTACAAAGAATACCTTTACCTAGATTCACCTATTGTTAACATTTTTCCTGTTTGTAATTTGTTTCCTCTCTGTGTATGTGTGTGCATGTGTGTTTGTGTATGCACACATATTCATATATATATGTATTTTTTCCTGAACCATTTGAGAGTAAGTTGCATACATCATGCCCTTTACGCCTAAATGTTTTATTGCCTAATTCCTAAAAACAGATATTCTCATATATAACCACAGCAGTTATCAAGTCAGTAAACTTAGTAAATTCGATAAATTTCACATTGATAGAACACTTTTCCTAATCTACCAGTTCGTTTCTTTTATAATATTTCTCCCATTTAGTATAGGATCCAATCTAGGATTTAGTTGTCAAGGCTCTGTCTCCTTTAATCTGTGACATTTTTCTAGCCGTAGTCTTTTATGACAGTGGCATTTTTAAGATGACATTCTCAACCCCTCTGCCCCCCTAACTCCCTGCTTTTTTTTTTTTTTAATAGAACATTTCTCATTTGGAGTTTGTCTGGTTTCCTCATGAGTAGTTTCAGGTATTATGCATTCCTGAGTGGAATAGTACAAAGTGATACCATCACATCTGGAGGTGCACGCTGTCTACCCCTCATTGGTGATGTTTATTTTGATCACCCAGTCAAGATGTTGTTCCATTTATCCATTTATTGTTAAATTTTTCCCCTTTGTAAATAATAAGCAAGTCTTCAGGGAGACACTTTAAGACCATTTATATATCCTACTCTTCATTCAAATTTCCCCCTAGATTTAGCATCCATTGATTCTTACTTGAAGCAATCTGCATACAGTGATTTCCCCAGCTCTAGCACTCCCTGCAAGTTTACCAGTTGGATTCTACTATAAGCGAAAGCCCTCCCTTCTCCTCCATTTATGTATGTGTCTTTATTTATGTCTTTAACTATTTATTACTGATATGGAGTCATGGGTTCTTTTCTACAGGCCTATAATTCATTACTGGCCTTAATTATTTTGGTGCTCAAAATTGGCACAGATGTGGCCAGTGGGAGACTCTTCAAGCTGACTCACAGGTCCTCATGACAAGCTCCCATCACATTTTAAGTACTCCCTCACTCTGGCATCACAGCATGCTCCAGGTGGAGCTATAGTTTTATAGGAGAGACCCTTCAGATACACGGGTGGCTTTCAGTATAGTGTGTTTGCTTCTGCTGTGATAAGCACAGCCTGCTGTGGTACCACAGTGGAGAGCCCTCTGGCCCAATGTAGAAGGAGAGGCATGGCAGCAGGACTGACGGGGGGAGGTGTCAGTGGGTGGTGCCACCAGTACTGACATGTATGGGATCAGTATGGCATGGAGAAGCAGGGGGAGGGAGAAAGGTAGAAAAGTGTCTCAAGCAGATAGATGACCATGGGCTAATGGCCCGAGAAAAGGTGGCACGGAACATCCATGCAAAGGATCAATCGCACATGGCTGTTTGGTTGGGATACAGAGTGATCAGATTTGCATCTGGCTCTGATGTGGAGGAAGGCAAGACCAGGGGCAGGGAGAGCAGTAGGAAGTTGACGAGAACAATATTCAGACATGCCCTGAATAATAGTAACTAATGCTTCCTGACTTAATCACTGTTCTCCATGTAAATTCTATAAAAAAAGTTTTATATTAAAAGATCGAGCCAAAAATAAAAAATAAATTGTACTACAGCCCTACTATTATTTTCGTTTTACAGATGAAGCTTCAAAGGCGTAAGGATTGAGTATCTTTCCTAGAGACTATTAAATGGCAGAACCAGGGTGCAGACCATGACTCACTTGATTTCACACTGTTTAGTTGGTTGTGCAAGTCCCGAAGTCCAGGATCACACCACGGTTTCTAGTTTTGTTAACTGCGTGGTAGCACTCATGGAGAGAACAGCATTTGGGGAAGGACTGTGGTAAGGAGCTGCTTTCGGGACATGTTGACATGTCTTTGGGCAGACCCTTACGGTGCTGTGTAGTGGACAGCTGGCTGTGTGTGCCTGGAGTTTGAGTCTGAGGCTTGATAGACCGATATGGGAATCATCAACCTTTACATGTTATCGAAACCTTAGTAGTGATCACTTAGGGTGTGATCACTGGGCAAAAAGGGATAGAATGATAAGAGGCAGTTTAGGGAAAAACCCGGGGAAACGTTAATGTGACGAGAGAGGTGGGAAGAAACCAGGCTACTGTGATGCCACGGAGGCTGAAAAAAGGAAGGAATATCAGTAGTGTCAGATACTTCAGAGGTCGAGGGCACAGGGGCCAAAAGATAGATCATCTGGATTTAGGAGCAGAGAGATGATGGGAGAGGGTGTGTCAGTGGAACGGTGAGATGAGCCAGACAGAGTAGACTAAGGAATGAATTGCCAAGAGAATAGTAGTAGTACAGGGTGGCCAGAAGACCCATATACGCGCTCATTGGAAGTTCTCTGTATTCTTCACCCACGTTCTATTTTTTTCCTCATGTTTTTTTAGATACCTTCGGTGTGGATGGTTGGGAGACGTTAAAGCAGTCCCTAATAGCTCTTTTTACCCATGCTTAGGCCTAGTCTTACAGACAGGGGCTTTGTGGCCACCTTGTACACACAGAGTACATAAATAACTCTCGGCAGTCTTGGCTTGGAAGGGAGAAGAGAGACAACTAGATGCCCAGTAAACGTCAGCAGGTTGCATGCAAAGTGAAATTCCGTTCCTATAACGAAAGTCAAATTAGAGATTCCATGGTATTTTTAAATTATCTGCTTAATTATAAACCAGCAAAACTAATTGAATATTTTCCTTAAATACTTCTTGTTTTAAAAATAGTCTCTTTAGTTCTCTGCATTGCCTCAAGTAATGGTATGATTTAAAGTTCCGGGGCCTATTTGCAAGAAGCAGAAGATTTGGTGTGGGATGACCCTCCCTTCTGTGTGTGGTTTAGACTTGTATCTGATGGTTTCCATAAATGCTGTAAAGATGCAGGTATTTACTTCTCACTCTTAAAGAGTCTTTTGACCGTATAGTGAGTGAACACAGCAGAAATATAAGATTGTATGGTATACACTGTATGTTTTTCCCCCTTTTAAAAATGAGAAGTGGGGGCGGCCGGTTTGCTCAGTGGGTTAGAGCGCGGTGCTCTTAGTAACAACAAGGTTTCCTGTTCGATCCCCACACGGGCCACTGTGACCTGCGCCCTCCACAACTAGATTGAAACAACTACTTGACTTGGAGGTGCTGGGTCCTGGAAAAACACTTAAAAAGTTAAAAAAAAAAAAAAAAAAGAAAGAAAGAAAGAAAAGGAAAAAAGAAATGAGAAGTGCTGATTAAAAAGTGGATCAGTTATTGATCCTTAATACTACTAGCTAATTTATGATTTCATTATTACTGTACCGGTTGCCTTATTTACATGGGTGCTTAACTTGACTACTGCCAGTAAGATTGGGGGTCAGTTTCCATTGCTCAAACCGTGCTCCCACATCCTGTCATCTCAGCACCTGTGCCAGTTGCATCAGAACTAGCTAGACAGGTCTGGCTAATAATGATGGGCCACCAGCGTCATCTTTGAAAACAAAGGATTCCACATTTCCTTTTTTATTTGCCCAGTTGTTTCATTTAGACATTGGGTTTCCTATACTTAGACTTCAAATTCAAACATTTTGGCTTCAAAGTACAGGGAGAATGTAAGACAGACACGACAAGGGCGCTTTGTGGTGTTGATATTATCAAGTCCTTATTTTATTATTTCAGATATCAAAGTAATTGCTCTGCTTTGGAGGAGTGATGGGATAGCCCTTGGGAAAACATGAGTGATTATACATAAGTAGTATTTCTCAAGGCTAGAAAAATACGGTTGCCAAATAATACTCTGCATTTTTCCTCTAGCTGCCACTTATTTTTTTTAAGCATTAAAATGAAACTGAAGTCTGGGGGATGGGGTGGCTTTTTTTGTTTGTTTTTAAACCAGTGATTAGCTGTGTTACATCAGGAAAAGTCAGGCTAAGTTGTATTTGTCAATTTCCCGACTTTGGAATCAGATATTCTTATTTTAGTTCACTAATAGCTTCTATTCGAATAAAGTGAAATAGGTAATTAATGTCTTTAATAGAAAATGACTGTGGTGTTGGAAGATCGTTACTACTGGAAGGCCGGTTAGCATCCATTTTCTGAGCAAAACTTGACCACCGTTGACTCTGGCATGGCGCAAAGCAGTTCGCAGCTTGATGTGCAGGTTCTTCACGACCTCCGACAACGTTTCCCCGAGATTCCAGAGGGAGTGGTGTCTCAATGCATGTTACAGGTAAGTTACCCACCAAAGATAGTGACATTAAGTTCCAGTGTTTCCTTCTTAGAGCTGGCTTTGTGCTATGGTGACTAGAACTTGGTTACATTCTCTTGTGTATGGTGGGGGGTGGGGTGGCGGCTTTTAGAGGAGGGTTTGTTTCTCAGCCTTGGTGCTGTCAGCATTTTGGGCTTTGTTGTGGGGGTCTGCCTTGTGCCTTGTAGGATGTTTAGCAGCATCCTGGCCTGTACCCACTAGACGCCAATAGTATCCCCGCACGGGTGACAGCCAAAAATGTCTCCAGACATTGCCAAATGTCCCATGGGAGGCAAAATGTATCCCATGGAGAACCACTGATTTAGGGCAAACAGGGAAAAGATGCTCCTCACATTTCACTTCTTACATTGTTTGGGTTGTGTCATCTGTCCCCAAATCCTTAGAACGGAATTTTGAAAATCTCAAATTTATTGTTATAACTTGTTAGACTATGCTTTACAACCTATTTGTAAAAGTTTTTGGAGTATACTCTTTCTTACTAGTTTTTCTAGTTGATCAATGCTTACTAACACGTCTAATTTTAAGTGTAAGGCCACTTTTACTTTATTCACGTTCCTTTTGTTGTCTTCTATAACGACTCTTCCCACTCAAGAGACAGCCGAGAAAGACGCCTAACACTTCGCCTCTAGAGTTTTACATCATCCTCCCCAGGAGCTCAGTGTGTTTGGGGTTATAGCATTTCCCTGTTTGGTTGACTTTGGGGAGCAGCAGCACTTCTATGTTGCCTACTGGACTTCACACAATCCGTTCGGACTGCACCTTACTGCATAATCTGCAAGCTCTGCCTGACTGCAGTGTGAGCAGCTCAGGGGGTAACCTAAACCCATGTGAGGTTAATTACAAATAGAGACGCTCAGAACAGTGGTGGTAACAGAGGTGCTTCCTTTGTTTGCAAGCCCTTTACTAAGTCTAGGCCTTTGGGCCTATGACTCGTTGTTATAGCTTGTCTTTGTCTTTGCTAACATGCATTCTCCGTCTGAAATTCTGCTCTTCAGCCCCCTATTTTGGTCTCTGGTAGAGCAAAGGTACTTCCCACTGAGTGAAACCAAGCATAAGCAAGGCTATGGTTTAAACCACTTCCTAGCAATCACCTTTCTAACCCATCCTAGGGCACCACCTCACTCTGACCTTTTCTTTTAAAATATTATTTTATTTAGCACTTTGTTTGACCTGTATTTTTTCATGGCTTCGTGTCTTCATCTCACTTACTAAACTGAAGGCACGAAACTGTAAATTCAACTCAGTGAACATTTGTTGATAATTTACATTGTCCTTAGTCTTTTACTTGTTTGTTCCTTTGGGATTCAGAGATTTTCCGGTATGGAATTTACCACCTACTGGGTGTTCTCTGTTTGCATTAAAATGTATGAGACTCAGTAGTTTGCATTTAATACAGAAGTCTTACATCATTCCTCAATTTAGGATCACTTTTTAGGAGTATGATGCTTTTTTTCTGCCTCAGTCCTTTCAAGAGTGTTCATATATGTTGTCTTCATAGAAATTCTAACCTCTTCTTTAACTAAACAATTTTGATTTCTTTATTCTTCATATTTACTGTTTGATCAATTTTTTTAACTACTTTTTTAAAGACATTTAGCAGGTCAAATATGATATTTGAATCTATTCTGGTGGTATTCTTTTAAAAATACTTCCACAAAGATAATACTTAAATATCTTGTATTTGTGGTCTTAAATTTTTCTTCATGAAAATTTACTCAGCTTGTTACTATAAACATTCATTTGAAATAGGCTGACAAATCCATCTTTGTATCATTTTGAATTTGGATCCTTTTTGCAACCATACTAGTAGTTAGGCTACTTAATTCAATGTAGAAAACATGAAATTTCAGGATCATTAATAAAAATGTCAAATAGTAAAGTGTCCATAACTGCTTTAGGTTTCAAATAAAACTCTAGTTTTCGTTCTCTCCTTAATCCATAGGTTAATAAAATACTTGAAGAGATACTTTATTTTCACTTTCCATATTCTTTTCCATCAGATATCTGTCAGTGACATTTTCTACTTAGCAATCAATTTGAATCTTTTGGCTCCAAATTTGCTTAATATATCTAGCTTCTCTCCCTTAATCAACATGATTTCCAAGAAGGATAAGAAAAAAACCAGTCTTTGAGTTCTAAGTATGTTCTTCTTAAATTTCAATAGTATAGTTTTTTCTATGCCTCAGAAAGTATTTCTTAAACTATTTGAATTTGAGGATCAAAAGCTTTATATAAGGAAAAGGAAAAGAATGAAAGTTATCTATGGAGTTGAGTTTTGATAATACCAATTCTTTAAATTCCTGAGAATTCATTTTGCAAAGGTTTGCTTGACTGAATCTTCTTTTACTTCCTAAAACTTTCAGTATAGTAAATGTATTTTGGGCCTAACATCCTCTCCCTTGAAATTCCTGTTCTAGTGAAAAGAGCACTAGAAGTCAGGAGACCAAGAATCTAGACCTGGCTCTTCAGTTAATCGCTTAAGTGCAAGCCATGTAAATTCACAGGTGTCTTTTTCCTTATCTGTAAATGAGTTGTGTTGGAGTAGATGAACTCTAAAAGTTCTCCCAGCTCTAAAACTGTGGTATTGTATGTGGTGTTTTGGGTTTAACCTTATTTGGCTCTCGACAGAAGTGCAGTGTTTCATTTTTTTAATATAAAATGTACTTTTCCTTAAAATAAATAAATGGCAACATGTATGTATGTGCATATCTGTATGTATCTAGGAACTGCAGAGGTCATGAGAATTGAGAAACGTTAATAGATTATTTCAAAGGCAATAATAACAGTGTTTTAGGCTGATAAAATAATTACGAATTCTGTATTTTAATGGAAAACTACCTTATTATATCTTAACATTTTAAAAAGAGGGAACCTGTTATTAGTTTGCTTACTGTTGACTGGAACATCTAAAATGTCAGTTTGTTATTACCATCTTTGTGTATGTGTATGTCACTCAACAAATTCAGATCCTTAAGTCATTTTGAAAGTTTACCAAGCTGCCTTTCATTGGGTAAAAACTTGAGACTAGGAGTGTGAATGAATTTCATTAAGGCAGTGGAGACCTGGTTTTATGTTAAATTAGCGTAACTTAGGCAAAGTCATGGATCCCTAATTGAAAAAGTGGACTTTTGAAAAAAACTTTCATAATGATAACAGTTGAAGTTATGTAGGGATAACTGGTTAAAAGTGAAGGCTGCTTTAAAATTTTTACTTTTGTGACTAGGGATTTTATCATTCCTCCTTTTGTTGTTTCAGTGCCTTTTGAAAAACTAAAGCGTTAGTATCTTCATGATTAATGATGTCTATTACTTACTACTTGTATATTGCAGCAGTTGTGGTGAATCCAAGATTAGCCCGACATTTTAATTTGTTCAGATCAACAAGTATGAAATGAGTCCTTGATTTGGAGTCAAAACTTGGGATGAGTCAGTGTTCATTAGTAGGGACTTTATATTTCTGTAGCAGTAGCAGTAGTACGAGTCGTGTGAGCTAAATGTCTGTAAGACAATACGAATCATTTGAGATCTGCTTTTCAGGAGAGATGAGCATGAAGCTTTTTGTGCTTAAAATACTGTTCTCTGCTTATTCTAGAACGGTCACATATGCATAACTCTGGCAAAACTATTAGGATTTGTTAATTTTTCCAATGTTACTTTTACCATATTTTTCCCCTAGAATAACAACAATCTTGAAGCCTGTTGCCGAGCCCTTTCCCAGGAGAGTAGCAAGTACTTATATATGGAATACCATAGTCCAGATGACAGCAGAATGAATAGAAATCGCCTTTTGCATATTAACCTGGGTATCCATTCTCCTAGTAGCTACCACCCAGGAGATGGTGTGCAACTAAATGGTGGTCGGACCCTGGTACATAGCTCAAGTGACGGACACATTGATCCTCAGCATGCAGCCGCAGGGAAACAGCTGATATGTTTAGTTCAGGAACCACACTCAGCTCCAGCTATTGTGGCTGCTACTCCCAACTACAATCCATTTTTTATGAGTGAACAGAACAGAAGTGCAGCTACTCCTCCTTCCCAGCCACCTCAACAGCCATCTTCCATGCAAACCGGAATGAATCCATCTGCTATGCAAGGGCCTTCGCCACCAGCACCTCCTTCTTACATGCACATACCTCGGTATAGTACAAATCCAATCACTGTTACAGTATCCCAAAACCTCCCTTCTGGACAGACTGTACCAAGAGCTTTACAAATTCTTCCACAAATTCCAAGCAATCTCTATGGGTCTCCTGGTTCTATTTATATCAGACAGACATCTCAGAGTTCATCAGGAAGACAAACTCCGCAGAATACACCGTGGCAGTCCTCACCTCAGGGCCCAGTGCCTCTTTATAGCCAATGTCCTTTGCCTGTTTATTCCCATCAGCAGAACTATCAACCTTCTCAGTATTCTCCCAAACAACAGATCCCTCAACCTGCTTACCATTCGCCACCTCCTTCCCAGTGTCCTTCACCCTTCAGCTCTCCACAGCATCAAGTGCAGCCTTCCCAGTTGGGCCACCCGAGCACCCATGTCTTCATGCCACCCAGTCCTTCGACTACTCCACCCCATCTATATCAGCCAGGCTCTCCCTATCAGAAACAGGGAAGCCATTCAGTCGCCTATCTCCCCTACGCAACATCTAGCTTACCCAAAGGATCCATGAAGAAGATAGAAATTACAGTGGAACCCTCTCAAAGACCTGGGACAGCAATGAATAGGAGTCCGTCACCTATCAGTAATCAGCCGTCTCCACGGAATCAGCATTCACTGTACACAGCCACCACTCCACCTTCAAGTTCTCCTTCAAGGGGCTTGTCCAGTCAACCAAAACCTCCATTTAATGTTAATCCTGTGTATATTACGTATACACAGCCAGCTGGACCTTCATGTGCTCCATCCCCAGCTCCTCGGATGATACCAAACCCAACAACAGTTTTTAAAATTACCGTAGGCCGAGCAACGACTGAAAATCTTTTAAATTTAGTGGACCAAGAAGAACGTTCTGCAGCCCCAGAACCTATTCAGCCAATTTCAGTGATTCCAGGCTCTGGGGGAGAAAAGGGAAGCCATAAATACCAGAGGACTTCTAGTTCTGGATCAGATGACTACGCCTATACACAAGGTAATTCTAGCCCTTTTATTGAATTTCATCTTTGTAATGGGGTGGCAATCTCCTACTCAAAATAAAATAACTTATATTAGCTATTAAGAGTAGGGTTAGTGCTTGAGAGTCATCTACAGACTTTCTTTTAAAATATGAAAATGTTGGCATGCAATAGTGACTTAATAAGACTGTTTCTAGGAAGAACATTCATTGGGAGAAAAATATAGAAAAGTGAAATTGGTATTGTCAAAAACACAAACTACAGAGTGGGAAAAAGAGATTCATTGAGGGTAGTTCATCAAGGTGCAAGAATTTAAATGTTTTCTAAAGAGGATGGCCTGAAGGATATAATGATATTTATAAGAAGTGGGATTGGTAATGAAGAGCATTGTTAGTTAATAATGGACCTAAGTAAATATAAAGGAGAATAGTTTTTTAAAAGTCGATTTAGATTGTTTCAAGATATCTGAGAATGTAGTGTTCTTTCAGTGGATAAGAAGGGAGGTTAATTATGATTGTAATTCAATGTGCCTGGTATTGAGCCTGTTTAAAATTCACAGGTGTAGTTAAAGAAAATCTTAGGGAAACTAAGGACGATGGAACAAGAGGGACGGATAGATGATATTTTGGCAGCAGTTACAAGAGCTAAATTAAAGCAGATATGGAGGCAGAATAGCATTAGAAAGACGTGAGAGTAAATGCCAACTCAAGTTGGATGACAGGGTTGCTTACAGGTGTTTTATACATTAGCAAAGCATATAGGAATTTCCCCGTCACTTGTTCGATGTTATTCTCTGCAATGACTTTGTCTGTAATGCTATAGCCTTGCTGTTACATCAGCGAGCAAGGATGGAGAGGTTAGCAAAGCAATTGAAACTTGAGAAAGAGGAGCTAGAGCGGTTGAAGGCTGAAGTGAACAGGATGGAGCATGACCTGATGCAGAGACGACTCAGAAGGGTCAGCTGTACCACTTCGATCCCAACGGTAAGTGATCTGTGGGGATGTGTGGCTAGGAAAGTGGGGACACTGGCTGGCTATCCAGGACATTTGTTTTTCTTTTAGGTTCTGTTTCTGGCAGTTTTTTTGTTTTTGCTTTTAAAACAATGGTTGAAGGACCTTTGCCTTCAACAGTGCTCGTCAAAATAATTTGTTACTTCATTTTTCTCACGTGTAGGAATTCCATAGGCTCATCAGTATTTTCAGATACTGACAGTTATAATCAAGCTATAGCATCCCATGTACAATAAATTCCTTTTTGTCAAAATCGAAAAGTGCACCCTGACCAAATATTTCATAAATTGTTCTCACGTATCAATTTATTCTCCTAAGTATATTGTATACTTTCCCAAACATTTAAAAATTATTTTTCTAAGTCCGTTAATTTAAACGAGCTACAGTGAGATCAGTATGAATTTTGGGAGTGTTGACTATAGACTCTTTGAAGGCAGAGCAGTTTTGTTAAGTGTAAATAATTGTACAAACTGAGATAACAGCATTGACAACAGTCCTAACAGGAGCTGCTCTAATGAAAGGATTTGGATAATGTATTTTTAACATGTTGGTTAATGTTTATGAGAAGTCTCTAAAATCTTAGGACATCACAAGCTTTCTCTGATCCAGCCTATCATTTCACCTTTTAACACTCATTCAGTCAACGAGCCTGTTCCACAGTTTATAAACGTGGTCCCATACTAGGTGTTTAGTGCATGCCTGCTAGTGGGAGCAATAGATCCATCAACAGGTAACTGTAATACCGTGGGGTAAGTGCTCCGTTTGCTGACGGTTACCGAGAGGACTCATACATCAACTAGTTTCTGTATACACTCAGTGCACTTCTCTGCTCTCACATTCCTCCTGCTGGAATGCTCTGGATGTGAAAATCCTGTCCGTTCTTCAGGGCTCAACTCAATCTCTGCTTTTTCCACAGAGCCATTGCTCATTTTCTTACCCTCTCTAAACGAAGGGTAATCTCTCTCTCTGAGTTTACAGGTTTAGAGAAGTGGGCATGTATGTATGTCAGGCCTGTTGCAGACAGCCTGTCTACAGCTATGCCTCATAGAAAAGTTTTTAACTGAGGTTCTTGGCTTCAAAGGAGATGTATGAATCCCTGAAATTATATGCAGTTTCAAATGTGTGTTTATGTGGGAAGCAGGTCTATAGCTTTCCTCTGATTTTCATAAAGTTATTAAAGGAAAAAGGGGAGGAACCACTGCCCTAAACGGTGTATACTATTGCTGTATCGGCAGAGAGGAAAAGGGAAGGGATTTTAGAAGGAAAAATAACCTGAGGTAATGAAGGCTTGAAGTCAAGACAGACTTTCAGGAGGCAGCAATTAATAGTTCCCTCAGCGAAGCTGAGACTTCTGATGTCTTAACGGGTTAATGTGCATGGGTACAGTGGTGCTTAGACCTTGATCACTAGGTTGAGGTGTTTGAACTTCTACTGGTCATTGAGAACCAGTGGGTGCTATTGGGAAACAGGCATATTTAATGATATTTTTCTAATATTGACTAAATTCCTAAGTATATTCAATATTGGAAGTGAGGAGGGAGGGTATTAATGGAAATTACAAAGCTGTTTTTAACTGAAAGGTGGTATTTCAGCCTCATTTTTTTCTCACTCGAAATCTTAATTGAATTCCCTGAGGGGAGATATTGAAGAAGTAACTCATAGGAAACCACCTATGGTGGTTGAGCACTTTGGAGTCCTTAGGTACTTGTGGAGCATAAGCAAAGTTTCTTAGCATAGAAGTCATTTTCTCTAACATAACCATACAAGCTTTGATTAGCAACCTCTTGGTGTGTGACGATCCCTGCCAAATTCAAGCCCTGTTGGTTTTTCTGTTGTTGCTGGAAGTAGAGAACTAGCTAACGTAGCATGGGTTAGTGCTTCAGAAAAACCCCGATTTTAAATGAAAGCTTTTATTGATGAGACTTCTGTAGAAAAAGAGGGAAGTTGGTGAAACTGCTGCCCTAGGCTGTACTTACAGAGACTTTCAAAGGTAACGTAAAATGGGTGGAATAGTATAATGAACCCCCACGTAGCCATCATCCAGCTTCAGAAATTGGTAGTTCATGTGGTAATATTTGAGAGATGAGAAATTTGAGTGTGTGATTCCCGTGTGTTTCTGCTGCCAGGCCTAGAGTAAAATGGAGGACTATCAGGACAATTGTGGTTAAGATAGTGAACTCTCGATTCAGGTGCGAATTTGCATCGTGCTTCTGTTCCTCATGTGTCACTCATACACCCTTGGATAAGTAACCTTCTCTATGCCTGTTTTCTTATCTGTAATATGTGTGAGTACCCATCTCATGGGATTTTTGTTTGGATTAAATAATAAACAATTTATGTAATGCCCAACAAATAGTAAATATTCTTATAAAGTAAAGGTTAGTTGCAAGATACTGGAAAAATCTGCTTGAGATACAGAAATCTAAAGCATTTTATAGAAATGATTTCTTTTAAACTTTAGGAACATGCATAACACAAGGGTGTATTATATGTAGGGAATTAATCAGAAAATAAAGCATGTAGCCAGAATTCCCTTTTTGTTCATAGAGCACCGTGCCGTAGTTGAAAGAGTGCCCACATAGGCTCTGGAGCCAGAATAGCCCTGGCACTCACGGACTTTTCTGCAGTTGATTTTCCCTATCCAGAAAAGGGAATTATAACAAGTACATTTTAATATTGTTGTCATGCATGTAAAATGCCTGGCTTGTCTTAGGTGCTCAGTAAATGGCTATCCCTATCATTGTGTCCCATGCTTCTAGGATTACCCAATATAAAATTGACTTTTTTTTGCTCTAAGTACATATTGCTATCTTCGTGTTTTCAAACAAATTAATTTCTTATCAAGCAGTGTATTAAAAAAATTGCTTAGAAATGTGTGTGCCTAATGAGACTGGAATGCACATTTGTGAACAGCTCTGTGTGCAGTTGCAGAAACTTACAGGAACAGTGACACAATCTTCCTAAGGAGGGCAAAAGTGCAAGATGCATGATTGCCGTCATTTTTCTCAATCTACCCTGTTTCCCTGAAAATAAGACCTAGCCAGACAATCAGCTCCAATGCGGCTTTTGGAGCAAAAATTAATATAAGACCCGGTCTTATTTTACTATAAGGTTTTTCTCCCATTCATCTTGTTCTAATTGGGTGTTTGGACTAACAGCTTTGAGTCCCAGATGCATCACTGGGGCCAAGTCACCAAAGAACATCAGCGTTCTTCCACCCTGGTCTCTGTGAAACAGTTGCTTCAAGTGCTGAAACAGTTGACTTAAGGTGTTTCTGCTACCTTTGGGAAAAAAGCTTAGAATTTTTTACTTCGAAATGTATTTTACAAACTACTATAAATGAAAACCAGTCTTGAAACCCCTTCTCCACGCAAAACTACTTTTTGAGACATGGTAGTAACTTTTCAGAAAGCTTTTTCCTCTCAATTTAATTAGAAGCTATGAAAAGGGCAGAGGAATCTTACAGATAAACTGTTAGGTTAGTGAGTTCCAGTGGTTCTACTGTCTTTGGAAATGAGCCTGTTGACGAGAGCTTTTTGTTGTTATAAGCAAATTTGCAGTAGCCTCTTGACCATGATGCGTATTAAACTACAGTCAAGTATCATAATAGTTAGTTACAGAGCTCCACTATTCAGGGCCACCGTAGTTGAAACCACCACCACCATCAACATCTAGGAAGGATCAGCTCCTTCAGGTACTTGACTTTCCTGATAAGATTCTATGAATAAAATAGGTTCTTTCACATGTTCCTAGGAAGATAGCATCACTCTTTGAAACCCCTGAACAAGAGCTTTATCTTTAATATAATGTTCAGATATGTTTTGAACTCTTTTACTATTGCCTAGTAGACATGGTATAAGCATTTTACATGTTAATGTCATATGGTTTACCCATAGGAATGAGAAAAGAAAAGCAATCCCTCATAAATAGTTCTAAATGACTTTTGTGTTCCCCTAGCATTCTAATGGATTATAGCTCTTATATATATTCTGCCTGTAATAGCACTTATTTTCAACTTGATACCTACTAATTTAGTGGGAATTCCCAGTTATTCTGGTAATACTTCCTAACAGCATAAGATCTTGCATTATTGTGAATTAAAATAACCCTTTTTGCCCATTTTTCTACATTCTTACACACTTAATTTTTAGCAAAATACATGTTTTTAACAGAATAGAATTTTATTCTGTCTTCCTATCCTAGCAGATTTTTATCTTTTACTTTATATATCACCTTAGAAACTTAATTAATACCTAGACTGTGCTGAAAGCTTTACTACCCATGCCTCTGGAGTCTAAACCCTAATTTTATTTTTTACTGTACATATATGTCAGGGAAGCTAAGGCTTCCAAAAAGCTTTATTTAACTGAAGAATAGGTCTCTCTGCACATTTCAGTGCCTCATATATGCCCCTGAAAGGCCTAAAGTGTAGGCTGAGCTGGAAAGGTCAAGGCAAAATTGGGGGAAGAATGGAGTCCCTTTGTTCCTGAAAATTTCATGACCTACATTAATTGCTTCTTTTGACCTAGGAAAAAGATTTCTATGTAAGTTTATATAGAAGAGTTCTATATAAATTCTGGTTCTACTGATTACTAGCTTTTATAACCTTGGGGAAATTACATAACCCGTGTCTCAGCTTCCTCCTGTATAAATTCAAGGTGATAGTAGTACTTGAGAAATTGTTTTGAGGAAGGAATGAGAGAATTCTGGTGAACACAGTACCTGCCACTCAGTAAATGTTAATTAAAATCAGTACTGTTGTAATTTTTACCAGCCTGAACAAGTTAAAATCATGGATGTTGCTTATTTAAAAGGTTGATACGTATAGTCTCCCTTACCATAAAAACATAGAAATAAAATATTCTCAGTGCTCTGTGATTAAAATGGTAGTATTTTACAGTCTAGTATTGTAGCCTGCCACGTTATGTGCAGATTTTGTTTGTATGTGGCCGTACTGATGTCCCCATTTTACCTGATTACTCCTTGAAAGTATAACATATAGGACTTCTTAAACATGCCCTCTTATGGACTAAGGCCATATTCTTGGTAATAACCAATCAGAACAATTAACATGAATAGCAGTTCTTAAATGTTGGGCTTGATAATGACTTTCCCACAATTGCTATTTTGGGTCCTTTCTTACTAGCCTGAGGAAATGACAAGATTGAGAAGCATGAACAGACAACTCCAGATAAATGTTGACTGTACACTGAAAGAAGTTGACCTCCTTCAATCTAGAGGTATAGACTTGATTATTTGGTAAACCATAAGTAATAGTGTGGTGTTTTAAGCTGCTTAAATAGCGATCATTTTGGTTTTAAAGATTTAAGAGGTAGTTTTTATCCATTGTAAGATGATAGTCCTGGTAAAAAGATCTCTCCACCCCATCCAGGGTCAAAGATCAGATTTGGGGGATCAAAAAATAGTTTTACTTTGGCAATTTCATCAAGTTCTTATCATTAGACTGTTCTATGTTGTTACTCTGTGTTTATCCTCTTTTAGTCATTTACTGTAAATATTTTACAAGTTGATGGGTTTTAATTCTAAAACTTAGTAGGTTCATATTATATGGTAGTCATCTAAAATACTTGTAAAAAACAGGGATCCCAAATCAGAATATTAAATTTCTGTTTGAAAGTAAATTTCATATGCCATTTTTAATTTATCTTTTCTGGGTTTTTTGTTGTTGTTGTTTTGCCTTTGTTATAGAAATGCACTAACTATTACAGTAGAAGCTCTCTTAACTGACTTTCATTGACTCAGCTCACCAGGTTAGAGACGCTCTTCATTTCCGATGCAAAATATACTGACCGAGTCCACAGCTGCTGCACACTCATGATAAGAGGCTGTATTCTGGCATGTCCGTATACTATTTATTGTTCCCATCAGTGGAATTGTCTGCTTACCAAAAGTCAGTTGTGCCTGTTCCTAGACCCTTTTATGCCAGTTACTATACTTCTGAAATTTAATGTTTCTTAAACTGACATGAATGCAGGAGAAATAAAAACCAAAGGCAAATGCTTTTTCAAGACTCAGGCAAATCAAATAGGGACTAAATTAGCTAGAGTGAAAATAACTGAAGAGTTAAGGGGGGGAAATCATAAAAATCTAAAAAGATTCTGTCCTCAAATTAAGTGTTCTTAAAGTAGCTTTCTTGCTCCATTCTAACAAAGTCAAAACAGGAAATTATGTTATAGATCAGGGTTTTCTGCAAACTAGCCTGCTTCGTTTTGCAAAGTTAAGTTTTAGTGGAACATAGCCACGCCCATTTGTTTACATATTGCCCATTTGTTTACATAGTGTTTACATATTGTTAGGCTGCTTTTGTGCTTCAACACTACAGTTAAATCCGGGCTTGCAACAGAGGCTGTATTATCCACAATGCCTAAAATGTTTATCTGGACATTTACAGAAAAAGTTTGCCCACCCACTTTAGGTCATCACGGGTGTAGTTTATATAAAGAACACAATATAGATTCGTCAGTCAACAGACACATACTGCTATGTTTCTATGTTTTGCTACAGTAAAGTTGACATGTAATTTTTCTAAACAATTCCATTTTATAAATGATCTTCCCTCCTTTTTTACTGTCCTTAATTATGAAAGCTAAGAGAGTTTCTACTGTATTTTAAGAGTATATAAAAATACTCCACTGCCAGTTTTAGGCAAGGTTAAATAGTAGAAGCAGGGGAACCCAAAAGATATGGAACTGTCTGAATAATAGAAGTACATTTGAATGTGAAAGTTGAACAACCTAGTCAGGTGCCCTTAAAAATATTTCCAGAAGCCTAGTCATAGTAATTCTTTCATTGCTTAAAGCTAGTAGGCTGTAGAAAGAATTACCATGCATAATGTGGGGTGTTATACAAACTATTGCTGCTGCTGTATTAGGAGAAAGAGTGCATCAATTTTTTTTGCTTGTGTTCTTTGAAGCAAAACAAGAAACACAAACATTTGGTTAGGATATTTATAGTAAGCCTTATGGGTCTAGAAATTACATCATCAGCTATAACTTAAGTAATTGAAGAAAAACATATGCAGCATCTTAAAGCATAAAAAGATCCAATTAATATATCAGATAGCATTGTGGTTTTCATGAGCCATCATAGGAATTATTTTCAGAAAGTCATCTTAAAATAGCATATCCAAATGGGTAAAAGCATTTGTAAGAGGACCTGCAAGGGAAACCATGATTAAGATTTTATAAGCAAGGAGCTGTTTTTGGTCTCCATGGGGCAACAAAAAGCTGGTGCGTAAGGATTTCTAAATCTACTTTCATAAGGAGTCCAAATGTATCCATTTTATACTAAACTCTACTGTTCCATGCTCTGGAAAAATTTTATATGAATTTCCAATCTAAACTTTTAAGCAAGAGAAGGAATCTAAACATTTTCGGGGACATTTACACTGGATGTAAATCAGTGCGTGATTTGATAAAAAGCAGCTTTAATGTTGGTTATTGTGAGGAAAACTGTTATTGGGAAAAAAATTAAGTCTGGAACTATCAGTACCATATAGCATCCTCTGTAAATAGTGTGGGTACAGCTATGAAGCTTAACTGGAATTGCGTAGAACAAGCAGGTTACAGTGATAGGTTCACAGACGTGAGTATAGGACCCAAAGCTGGTACTGGATCAAAACTGACGTTGGAGGAGTCATGGCAAGAGATGGGGTTGAAACAGACACTATATCAGGGAAGACACTAACTAGATCAGGGAGTGAACACTTTAAGAGAAGTGAAAGTTTTGTGGCAAGACAGAATTCTCAGGGATTGTTCTATTATTCTGAAATTGGCACCGTATCATCTTTTATCATTGATAAATCTGTAGGTGACACTTAAGATTCTCCTTGTCTTGACGATACGAATCCATGAGCTGCTGATATAACAACTTGATAAATCTTTGTAAATTTATATATTTGGGTTCTTCCACAGTTGAATTTACGATAAAATTTTAAGGTAAATTATGAAACACATGAAAGTGAGCTTTCACTATTTAAATCTTCTTTCTCATGGTTTGTTTATTAAAATCAAAACAAACAGAGAAAACAGTTCAGCCATCTTTTCATTTCTCTCCTCCATTTACCTCCCTGAATGCGCCACATATTTAATCATGCCCAAAGGGGACTAGCTTTACAGTTAGAAAAACATTCCTTTAGGTGAACATTGTAGACAGACACACGTGTGGTAGTTTGCTTGAGTCTTTTCTCACAATGATAAAGAAAACAATTTCAGTGGGAAGAGGGTATAATGAGTTTTGAAACCCTGGAAAACTTTATTTCCCTATTTTTCCTTAACAAAAAAATTCAAATAACAGAAAGAGCCCTAACTGCCTGGTAATTTTATTTTCTTTATAGGAAACTTTGATCCAAAAGCCATGAATAACTTTTATGACAACATAGAACCTGGGCCAGTGGTACCACCCAAGCCATCTAAAAAAGGTGAGTAGGGAAATGTCACAAACATCATAAATATGAAAGTTCTTTGGGAGTTCAGTTATAGCTGAAGAAATATCTATTAACTTGTTCAGCATACAAAAAGTTACCATAATGCCTCCAAACTTCTAAAAAGCACTAAAATTAATAGCTCCTGGAATTATTGTCAAAAGTAATTAAATGGGATATACAATTTATTTTTAAGTTGAAAAAGTGTATTATATAGTTATTATAAATTTAGCCAGCACTGTAAAAGCTATAATCCTAAAAGTATTATGTAAGAATGGAAAATTTGATCTGCAGTAGATCTAAGATTATTAGTTAATTCAGAAGCTACAAAAAAGCCCTTGTGTACTCAACAGGTGAGCATAACCATTAGATCCTACATAAACCCAAGATTTGGAGGAATTGCTGTTGGATAATTGTAAATTATTCCTATGTAATATTAAAGGTATCAAAGCTCTTATTTGAATTTAAACTTTTTGTGCCCCAATCTTAATTCTCAAGACTGAGCTAAAGCATGCATTTCAGATCTTAATCCTTAGGATTTAAGCAACTCAAAATAGATCGATCATCAGATGGCCGGTTAACTCAGTTGTTTAGAGCATGGTGCTAATAACACCTCTGAACACATACAGCAGGGAAGAATGTCTTACTTGAAAAAACATTAGGGTGTAACATGTTAGAAATCTCATCATTATTAATGAGGGAATGTATAAATTCTGTCTACATAATGTTACCTGACCTAAGTTAAATTACGTAAAATACTCTGTACGGAGCTTTAAAGTACATTCTTTTACAAGTTGCAACACAGTATCTGTTCTTTTTTTTAATTAAAGTTTATTGGGGTGACAATTGTTAGTAAAGTTACATAGATTTCAGGTGTACAATTCTGTAATACATCATCTATATATCTCACATTGTGTTCACCACCTAGAGTCAGTTCTCTTTCCATCACCATATATTAGACCCCGTTGTCCCTCTTCTAGAGCCCCCCCGTCCCTTTACCCTCTGGTAACCCCTAAACTATTATTGTCTATGTCAATCTGTTCTTTTTATTGTTCAATACTACCATGAATATTTCATCTGATCTGCATTTAAAATAGCCTACTGATTTCTAAAAATGGTACAAAGAAAAATCTTAGTGGATGACTACCAAATACCTGATTTGGTGCTGAGGCAACATTATATATAGTTTCAAGCTGAAAGTCACTGGATTATATATCACTGATCACTTTATCCACTTGGATTAATATATGAGTCTTTACACATAGTGTCTACTAAGGAAGCATTAGTACCTGTTGGCAATCCAACAGATAAACTTCAGTTAAGTGATTCGAGGGCTATCATGGAGGAACCACCCTATTTAAGGGAGTGCCTTACCAAATTGATAAGAAATGGTGGACACTATGTCTACCATTAGCTACCTCATTAGCATAAACTCTCATGTATGGTCTGAAGGGCCCACCATAAATAACAAAGACATTTCTATCACTTGGGAAATTTCAAGATTTGAAGTCTTGAAATTTGTCTCCCAGGAGCTGGGGACAAAGCTGGACCTCTTTGGGCAAGGTCAAATTCTTTGCTACCTGATAGTTGAAGCTACTCCTTAGAAGGAAATTTACAGCTTCAAATGCTAGTATAAGACAAGAAGATCTCAAATCAATGACCTAAAATTCCACCTTAAGAGAGTAAAGGTAAGAAAAGTCAAAGATAAACAAAAATCAATAAGCTCTAATATCAACTGATCTAGGAAAAAAAGAACACAAATTACCAAAATGAGAAATGAAAGATGGGTTATCCATTAAAATAACAAGAGAATGTGATGAACAGCTATATGCCAATAAACTCAACACCTTAGATGAAATGGTCACATTCCTTGAAAAATGTAACCTACCAAAACTGAAAAACAAGATGAAATAGGAAATACTGTGTTTCCCCAAAATTAAGACCTAGCCAGACAATCAGCTCTATTGCATCTTTTGGAGCAAAAATTAATATAAGACCTGGTAAGACCTAGCCGGACAATCAGCTCTCATGCGTCTTTTGGAACAAAGATTAATATAAGACCTGGTGCTAAGTCTTTTTTTCGGGGAAACACGGTAGTACTAGCTATATATCTATTAAAGAAATTGAGTCTATTATCAAAAATTTTCCCACAAAGAAAATTCTAGACCCAGATGGTTTCACTAGTGGGTAAATTCTAGCAAACATTTAAGGAAAAGATAATAAGTCTTACACAAACTCTGAGAAAACAGAGGAGGGAAAGCTTCCCTTTTTTTTAATGGAGTCAGCAGAACCGTGATTCCAAAACCCAATAAAGACATTACCTACCCACCCCTACAGATCAATACCACTCATTAACATAAAAGCAAAGAAATCCTTCATAAAATATTTAGTCATGACTAAGTTGGACTTATCTCAGGAATGCAGTATTCAAGTAAAGGAGAAAAAGCATATGATCGTTTCACTAGATTCAGTTGACAAAAGAGCATCTGACAAAATTCAACAGCCATTCTAGATGGTATCATTATTTGCCAAGAAAATCTAAAGGTACTGAAAAACAACTATTGGAACTAGTAAGTGAATTTAACAAGGTCTTGGGATGTAAGGTCAGTATACAAAAAAACATTTTTATACCATATTAGCTAGCAATTTGAAAATGAAGTAAAAGATACCATCAAAAAAATACGATTCATGAATAAATTTAACCAGATACGTACACTGGAAACTAAAGAAGACCTAAACAAAGAGTAATATACCATATTCGTGATTAAATCAATATTGTTACGCTACCTAGTCTTCCCATGTTGATTTGTAGCTATAATGCAATACCAATTGTAACTCCACTAGGCTTTCCTTTTTTTGGTAGAAATTAATAAGCTGTTTCTGAAATTGACGGGAAACACAGAAGACAAAATATCCAAAACAATCTCAAAAACGAAGAGTGAAGTTGAAAGTCTTATGCTAATCAACTTTAGCACTTACTATAAAGCTACAGTAATCAGTATGGTACTGGCATAGGGATTCAAAGAAATGGATAATTGGAAAAGAATAGAGAGAGCCCAGATGTAAACCCTCACTTACACTGCCAGCTGATTTTTGACAAAAGTACCAATGGAGAAAGGGAAGTCTTTCCCACAACCAGTGCCAGAAGAACTGGATATCCATATGAAAAAAACAAAAACAAATTTTGAGCCTTACTTCAAACTATACACAAAAATTTGAGAAAGGTCATACACACCTAAGTGTAAGAGCTAAACTTACAAAGCTTTCAAAATATAGAATATCTTTGCAACTTAGATGTAGATAAAGATTTTTAGATAGGACATAGGAAGCAATGAAAGAAAAATTGGTAAATTAGCCTCCATTGAACACTATTAAGTGACAAAAGCAAGCCACAGACTGGGAGAAAATATCTGCAAAACATGTGTCTGGTAAAGAACTGATACCACAACTATATAAAGAACTTCTATGACACACAACACAGTGGAAAAAAAGGGCAAAATATGTGAGCAGACACTTCACAAAGGAATGTATATAAATGGCCAATAAACACATGAAAATGCTCAACTTGAGCAGACATTAGGGAAGTGCAAATTAAAATCCTGGGATACCATCTCACACCTACCAGAATGGCTAAAATAATGTCCTGGCCATTTCTTATAAAAACCATTCACCTGCCCTAATAGCCCATCAAGAGAATCTACAGTATGGCTCAAAATGACATGTTAGAAGATTCATACCACTTTTATTCATAATAACCAAAAACTGTACATAGCCCAGGTGTCCATCAGCAGGTTAATGGATAAACAGACTGTGATCTATTCATATCATGGAATACTGCTCAGCAATAAGACTGAACTACTGATACATGAATCTCAACCACATAGAGCCAGATGAAAGAAATCAAATACAATACATACTGCGATTCAGTTTATATGAAATTCTAGAACAAGCTAAATTAATATGATTAAAAAAATGTCTCTGGAAGTTGAGGTTGGGGATTAAGTGGGAAAGGGCAGGGGTAGGTTTTCTGGGCTGATGGTAGTATTCTAAGTTGGTAGGGACTTGGAATATTGAGGGGTATATGCATTTGCTAAAACTCATAAAATGATACATTTAAAAGAGGAAATTTCTTGAGGTAATGTGATAGATCAGCTGCCTGGAACCCATGTACTCAGTTTTCTTGCAGTGGCGATACAGTGTTGCAGATATGTCATTCTGCCTTCTGTCTTTGAGACCAACGCTATGTACCGTGTTTCCCCAAAAATAAGGCCTAGCTGGACAGTCAGCTCTAATGCGTCCTTTTTTTTTTTTTTTTTTTTTTTTTTTTAAATAACGGCCTGAGCCCTGTCTGCACACATGAGAGCAGCAGGACTGGGCAGCGAGGAGGAACCACCATAATGCGTCTTTGGGAGCAAAAATTAATATAAAACCTGGTCTTATTTTATTACAATATGATATAATACCTGGTCTTATATTAATGTTTGCTCCCAAAGACGCATTAGAGCTGATTGTCCAGCTAGGTCTTATTTTCGGGGAAACACGGTATTTGAGGTGGGAGGTTCCTGTTTGTTTGGCATAGTTCTCAGCTGGGAATTATGCAAGGCTAGCATTAATGTGCCATTAATAACAAGCTTCATCTAGTTCTGTACAAGTACCTTTACACTAAAAAGGCTCTTTTCCCCATGGCACTTTTAATTCTAATAAAATTTGCTAAAACTAATAACAGATGTATTAAATTGGTTTTCTGTATGAAATCAATTTTGTTTTCTTTTAAACACAAAAAATTTAAAGCTTTTTAAAAATTTTAAATGTAAAGTTTTAATAAAACTAAATTGGCCTTTCCTGAAAGTTTGTCAGTACCACTTAAATTTAAAAAGCAAATAAAATGTAAATAATGGGTAAAATTGTTTTATCAGCTAGAATAAATGTCTTGGGGTTGTTACAGTTACATGCTAGAAATCCAAGTGGAATCAGGATGTTTATCTGAATAATAAGTGCCATAATTAAAGAGAGAAGGAGAGAGAGGAAGGGAGACAGAGAAAGCTTTTTGCGCTGTCAGACCCACACCCCACCCTCAACCCTGCCATTACGTTGAGAGCACTGACCTGGGTGTCCCAGGAGTTGAGCGCTGGTCCTGCTGGTCTTCACCACCTGACCTTGTTCAGATCCAGTCTGTGCACCAGCGAGGTCATCAGCCCTATAAAATACACAAGCTAAGTAAGAAGGGACAATGAGAAGAGGTATGTGATGCTATAAAGTACTTTACAAATCTAAGAAATAGGAACTTTACCACAGTCTCTTAGGAGCCTAAGGAAACATTTAACTCTGCTTTGGTTTCCTCTGTCTGATAAAGGAGTGCTTTAGTGCCTAAGCACTGATTTCCAAAGGTGGATTGTACTAAGGGGCTGCTTATGGACTTAGAACTGATTACAAAATGTAGGATCTTTTATTGGTTCTTAAGGGCAAATAATATGAAGTCTGCCACTTTTTGTTTTTACTTAATACAAAGGACTACTTACTAATAACCTATAAATTAATAGACACAATATTCTAGTAAGAAATTGGGATGCTTGTAGTCTGTTGAAAAGTGTCTCCTGGGCTTTTGCACAGGTAGGTAACTGGACTTTATGAAATGATTGGGGAGCATATGTTACCAGTACATAGATTATTCTGAGTTGGTTCTGATTTTAAGTACTGTTTTTGTTCTTTAATGTTACCATTATTGTAAATGGGTTCTTTTGTTAGCCTTATATGGGTAGTGTACTTCTAACCCATAATTTTCAAATAACTATTGCTTAATTAGGGAATTGCTAAAGTGTAATCTCCCAAATTTTGCTTTCACATAGACATTTAATTGCTGAATTTGTACCCCTAACCCACTATAAAGTGGAAAACTGGTGAAATAAGGCATTTATTCCAAGCAATTGGAGAGGATGGGAAAAGAGCCACTGCTCTGTATAGGTTGTGAAAGCAGTGTTAAATATGGCACTTGCCCCCACAGGAAAATTAAAGGTAACATCGAGTATTAGAAGGGGTAAATACCTGTGCGCATCCCAGGAGCGATTTTTGTGAGCCTGTCCACTGTTCTAAATGAATGGCTTGATCCCTTTTTCCTGGCGTCTCATCTTCTGCAGACTCATCAGACCCCTGCACAATTGAGAGGAAAGCCCGAAGAATCAGTGTGACGTCCAGAGTACAGGTGGACATCCACGACACCCAGGCAGCATCTGCAGATGGTTTGTACTCGTGTGTCCTTTAAAGACACGTTAACCCACATAGAGTTATAAGACCGACTTTTTACTTTAAAAAATTACTCTCTCTACGGAGTTTCTAAGGCTGCACTGTCCAACAGAAATATAATGTGAGCCACACACATAATTTAATATATTCTAGTAACCCACATTTTAAACAGTGAAGCAAGTGAATTTTAATATATTTTCTTAATCTACTATATACACGGTGGTATTGCAATATGAAATTGATACAAAATTATTGTGAGATAGTTTCCATTCTTTATTTCATACTAAATCTTTGAAACCTGGTGTATGTTTTACACTTAACAGCACATCTCAATTCAGAGTGGCCACAATTCAAGTGGACACCATGGTGAACAGATTAAGATAATAGTATCTAGAAAGCAAGGCCAAGTAAATGAAATAACTGGAAAGCTCTGGACTTTATAACTTTTCACTGAAGTTTTCTAATGCTTGTTGAAGTTTATCGTGTGATTCAGTTAAAATAAGGTTTTTAGAAATATTGTACATATTTGAGTTTGTGCAAGTATTCTACTTGATATTTCTTAGGCTGGGATCTTTACACCCAGTTATAAGAACAAACCAAGTAGCTCTCCCTCCCTGAGTCTCTCTCTGTTCGAGTCTGTTTTTTGGGGTATCTCTTTCTCTGTCTGCTACTCTAAGTCTGTCTGAGTCTCTTTCTCTCAGAGCAAACCAAGCATGAAACTACATTACACTTTGTATAGTTGAAAAATTCTTCTTGCTTTACCATTGGCATATTTCCTATTATTGGAAAAATAACAGCTCTATTGGAAACTTAGAAAATACTTAGAATTTTTGAAAATTTTAGTTGCATTCTTTTGAGCATTTTGTCTTCTGTAGTTTAATTACTATAAATATAAACAATATTGATTAAATTGATAAGTGACATTTATGAGGATGGTCATTTTTATGGAAATTTAACCTATTAAAGGAAAAACCTATTTACTTCAGCTTTTATTTACATATAACTATACATTGCCTTTTGTTTTTATTTTCCATGAGGCCTGAAAATCTTAACTTTGTGAAATATTCCATTAAAAAGATTTCACACCTATAAATCAAATGAAAATAGATTCTTCTATTTAAACAGTACTTTCCTAGGATGAAATGAGCAGTCTTTTTTTAGGACCAACAATAATTTAAATTAGGTACCTTTTAAATATCTTTTTTGATAAGTTACTTCAGAATAATTTCTTTTTCCAAATTAAATTGTTGTAGTACTGAGGGGTAGAAGAATGTGCCACTCCAAAATGTGCCTATTTTGAGAAACTGCAGGTGCAAGAGCAGCTCTGAAAACAAAGTAGAAGTTCCCCTTTTGTAAGAGACATTTACATGTATAAGGCAATCTCCATTTGTAAGGGTGTCTCTTCGTACCTGAGAAGAGTCTTGTGACTAAATCTAAGAATTTTAGCAATGGAGAAAGGCAGCTAGTTAAATCTACATAACAAGCCTTACCCTCATTTCCTGGGCTTTTCGTGGTAGCCTTCCATAACCGGTTCCCCCCAACATCTTTCTTTTGTCTTTACCTGGAGATGGTATTTATGGAAGAACCTCAGGCCTTTTCCGGGAGTTATGCAGTTTTCCTGGGTCTCACCCTTGTTCACAGGCGATAATCCATGTTTATTGAACTTGTTTTTCTCCTGTTAATCTGTCTTTTATTACAAGGGGGCCTCAGCTAATAACTCAGAAGGGTAGACTTGTTTTCCTCACTTACAGTACTAAATAGTGAAGAGAGTTCCCAAGTATTCTGAATTAATTAGGTTAAAAGAGGTTTTTCAGTTATGTAGTTTCAAAAAAAGAGGAGTTTGAAAAACCTTTTCATGTTAAACATTTGTACTGCCACAATCTAAAATTTAAGGCTACTTTTGGAATTAGCATAGAAAGATGGAAGGTAACATATTAAGGGTTTCACATCTTAAATTTTGTCACTCTGTGATAAATACTTCATGAAATAAAAAGTCATCTGCCCTAGAGAAGTATTGTCAGTGTTTGGTTTGGGGGGCATTTTGTTCTTTTAAAAGGTTTTAACAAGGTGCTTGATAGGACGGAGGAATTGTAATGGTGGCACTAAATCTTCTCTTTAGAGATTTGGACTTCTGGTATAATTCGATTTAACAAGTGTAATTGAGCTTGGAACTTTCTTTTCTTTGCCTCCTTTCCATCAGATCTTAATGACTATGTTTACTATATACAGAGGGTGCCAAAAAAATGGATGCACATTTTAAGAAAGGAAAACAACTATTAAAATTGTAATAATATATACCGGTAACAAAAGATGAATACAAGTCCTGTGTATACATTTTTTTTGGCACCCCTGTATTTACTATGCAGACCAGTTTTAATGTTTCTATTTACTTCCGGCCTTGCTCGCCAGGCCCGGAAACGGAGAGGTTTTGCATCTGTGTGGGATCCCCTCCTGGCGCCGACCTTAAGTCTACATAACATACAAAGGTTGCAACAAGCACCTTAACTGCACCCCACCCCATGGACAAAGCCGAACTCAATAGAAAATTCCACTACAAGCCAAAGAAATTTACATCCTGGTTAGAGAAAGTTTTGGAAAATATAAAACAAGGCAAAACAGACTCAACGCAGTAGTCTCCAGCAGACTCTTCCCAGCCGACCCTCCTCTTCCTTTAATAAATCTACCTTCTCTGTCTCTACCCGCCTGGTGAATTCCTTCCCGACCCGAGAGCGAGCAGCCACAACAGAAAATATTCTTAACCCCGAATGGTAACTGATTAAAACTTTCCCAGATCTGTTTGTTTTGTTACCTGCTTATAGGAGGCTGCTTACCTTAGATCATAATCTCATGTCCAGCTCAAAGGGAAGATTTCCCAATGTTTACAAGTAGATTTTCGCAGCCTCCTGACCTTCAGATTCCAGGGTGAGTTCCATCTGGAGGTTTTTCGCCTTCTAGCCACTGATCCCACTTTCAGTAGGGACTGTTCCTAAAAGGCAGGATTTACAAACTATAGAAGCAAAGAGTCTTTGAGAGCACAACGCCACAGAATGAGGACCTAGGAGGAGAAGTTTCAAGGTGTTTTTGCTGTTGTTGTTGCTTTAATAAAATCCCAAAGACCAACCTAAGGTTGCCAGCATTTTATATTGCCAGGTATAGCCATTTTAAACTAATATCTGAAGGACAATGTAATGCGAAAAAGGTAGGAAAGAATCTGAGAATACAAGAACCTTTCATGATAAAACACGTGCCTATTGTGGCACTGAAAGTCTCCTGGAAGAAGGCACACATTTAATCAGATGTTTAAATACAGTGGGGCTGGTACTGTGGGCACGGGGTGGGGGTGGGGGGGTCACGGCAGGCTGAAAATGGCAGAATTCATTGAACGTGCTATATAACAATTCTCATTTTTAAAATTTGTCTGGAATATAGCATAACTATCTACTATGTGTGGGTAATGAACCAGGAAGTAGTCTATGCTGGACCTAACAAATTGTTTAGAACAAAGTAGAACATACAGAGGGCACCCAAAAAATGCAGAAGGTGCCCCAAAAATGTATACGCACTTTAAGATAACATCACTTAAAATGTGTGTACAATTTTTTGGCAGCCCCGGTATATCATCAAATACACATCATCAGCTTTGTTTGGCTGTGCATTTCCAGTAGCTTTCACATTAGGTGAGGTGGAAGGTCACATATGAAGGGTGTCACATCTTAAATTTTGTCGCTCTGTGATAAAAGCAACCCTCCCTTGCTTCGGGGGGGTTGTTTTCAATTGCCCTTTGGATTATACTTGGAAAAAACTCAGTCTTTCTTTCAATCCCAACTTCCCTCAGAGCATCTTCCTGGCTCCAAACAGAGTCCTCGGACACAAGCCCGAGACGAGGACTACGAAGGGGCCCCGTGGAATTGTGACAGCTGCACTTTTCTGAACCACCCAGCACTCAATCGCTGTGAGCAGTGTGAGATGCCACGGTACACCTGAGCGGTACACCTGAGTGCACAGGAGTCCGCACCGCGGGGAGAGTGAAAAGACTTCGCGCACCCATAAGAAGAAAAGGAAACCGTGGGAATTTTCATCTGCCCAGCCTCTTCATTTCAGATTACACAGGGGGGAGGAGGAATGACGCGGAGGCTGCGTGAGCTCACTAAAAAGAAAAATGGGGAGGTTTGTGGTTTTTTCCCTTAACTCATTACATACAAAATGAGAGACCGAAAGGGATACTTGAAACAGAGAAAGGATTCACTCCTAAAAGAATGTACACAGAATTGAAGAGCTCTTCTCTGGAATCCCAATTGTTCAAGTTACTGCTGAGTGGCCCTTATTTTATAAACTAGAACTTTGAATCGTAGCGTGACATGTTACAGTTTATGCAGACAAACTGTGAATTCCCAGAGCAGACTTACCTGGTCACAGCTCTCTGGAAAACCAAGGCTCCCCATGCTTCTTCCCGTTGCTTCCTATTAAAAAGAAGAACAGGAAAAAGCACCCAGAATATGATTTGGGGAGCAAAATAATAAGGGTATTTGTAATTGCTGCTTTTTTCAGGGGTAATTTCCAACACACAAACAAGATGTTTTAAAATGTGATTTGTAGCAGTCAGGAATTAGTCATATTGTGCCCTTTGTTCAAAAGTACAATCAGAGGGGAGAAGATCCCTTTTGCTTATACAGTGATTCACCAAGCTATTATCAGCACTGGTAACTAAGACCTAATTATGCCACATAAAATCTATTAAGTTACTGCATGCTTTTATTAGGTCCTTGGTTTTCAAAATAACAAGTCCTTGCAAAGTAGGATTGTATGAATGACCTTCTTGTAAAACTGCGCTTTGCCAACAGCACAGTGGTTGTATGCCAAATGTAAATCCATTCCAAAATCCATCTGGAAGTCCTGATCTCAGCTGTGCTTCTACAGGAAATATTTACAGAGGGCCTTTTTTTTTTCTTTCCAATTTTGTGACGAATTCATGTTTACAGCACAGATAATATTTTGTGCCATAATCCTAACTTAGATGAAAAAATATCAATATTAGTTGTTCAATAAATATTTATTTGCACACATGTTAACAAACCAGTGTGAGGGAAATTACAGTTGGCCAATGTTATAAAGTTGCACACTGCGTTATTTAGGGAAAAAGAGAAGGCTAGTCAAGAGATTTGATTAAGAGAAAGGTAAATACAAAGGACTTCAAAACTAAGAACTTATAACACTGAGTTTGTTCAGGTAGTTCAGGTGATACTAAAGCACTCCTTTATTTAGGAAACCAGAACTTTAGGGTGTGAATAACTGAAGAGATAGAAAATCGTGTGATTCAGTAGAATGCACCACTGAAAAATTAGTAATAGGACATTTAATTAAGGTCTCTACCATTGCTGAGAATTGGATTTTGGAAATCTTCCCCTTATTTGAGTGAATATAAATAGCAATAAAATCGCTAAGTTTTCTAATCGTTAAAGATTTCACCTGCAGTTATAACTTTAGGAATACCCACTCTCCCACATCAATGCATACACACACGTACACACACACACACGTACACACACACTTCAAGCTGTCATTCTAATTTGGCAGTAATCTGGCAGACCTATAGAAAAATAGGTTGCACTTGATAACATAATGAAACCAAAGGCATAATAACTCATCCTAGTTTTCCATCAAAATCATACTTTCACACTCTACCTACAACTTTGAAAACATTTTTTTCACATGGAAAATTCCCTACAAATATCCACTTGTCTCACAAAGTAAGCATGGCTATGTAATTACACTGATAAAACATCTCTAGTACAACTGTGAAAATACTGGTGAGAAAACAGTACTTGGACTTAAAAGCACTGACCTGAAAACAGCATTCTTTAAAGGCTTCTGTAACACTGGTGTCCGTCAGTCTCCAATAACAGCCTATCAGTCCTACTGTCCTGTAACACGCCAATGCCTTTGCCTTTGTGTGCTTTCGGATCTCTTTCGCGATGGTCCACCCCACTTGGTACTAAGTAACAATTCAGGTGGAAAACATACACTGCTGGGTATTCCAGCTAAAGGTTTACCAGTTTTCTTAGTGATATGCTGAAGTGGCAGCAATTAACTTGGCAGTTGTCAGTTGAGAATGAAAGTAGCATGTATGAAAACAGTTTGATGCTTTATGAAAACCACGTAGATGACTTTAAAACTACTGCATGAACATACACATCCAGGTTACTAAGCTGTTACACATTAAACGCATGGTTCCAGTTCTTCGGTGATATATCTAGTCAATCATTGTTTTCACCTGCCAGGGAAAGTGAGAAACCAGTCTATTTGATAGGTGTAGAGAGGGTGGGGTATGAGACATCAGAGATTGATTTTAAGGAAGTTTTTTTGTGTGTGTTCATTTCTGCTTGTGCACAAGTTTCATATGCCAATATAGGCTGTATCCCATTTTTAAAATAAGCAGAATTATTTGATATGTTTAACTGCGTCTCATATCAACTACCTTGTATTTTCAATTAAAGTTTATTGGGCTGACAATTGTATCATATCAACTACTTTTGTCTGTGACCAGTTTGAACAAGAATTCAGTCAACTTGCAAGGTGCCTTTTCAAAAGGAGCTCCTAGTCACACTGCCATGTGCAGACAATTGGCAATATAAGTGTGGGATACAAATGGATGGTGCCTACCTCCTGAGGGGCCTGTGCTCTTTGGATCAGTTGGTGCAGTTCTTTTTTCTAGTAAAAAGTTTTCTTATTTTCTTCTTAAAATGTTAGTTTGATGTATCTGGTAACACACAGACCTGACTATACATTTTAAATTAATTCACTGTTTTGTAAACTGGGTCTTTAGAAGAAAGCACATTTACCATTTTGTTATAGTCCACGGCCCCTTAAATTTTGGAGTAGGTCTTAAAAGTTTAAAGCGGTAATAGAGGAGCCTGAAACTTTTCTAGGAAGCATTGTAAGATGTTTCAAATTGATGATAACCTTGTTTGGGAGAGTGTAGAGGCAGGGAGTTTTAAAGAAACAAAGAAATGCATTGTAAAAAAAAAAAAAAAAAAGGTAGTTTTAGAGCAGATTAAGGATGGTGGGGAAAGTGTTGCTAATTTGTTTATTTCCCTGAAAGAAATGGGATGAGTGATGAACAGTTTAATAATTTTTAAGGAGCTGGTCTCAATTTTAGTACTTAATTATTTTGTCATTGCTTTGTCCCGGTTCAGTTATCTAGGGTTCATATCCAACTTTCTGTGGCAACTCAAGTTTTATATAGTATTTTAAAAGATAATTGTAATGTCTTTGACAGTATAAACAAAAAGTGAGAGTATAAGGCATAGAAAAAAATTGTCCTTTGAAGATATCAATGATGTATCCTGGAATGTGAAGATGTCCCTTTATAGTTGAAATTGATTTATTTTAATATTGTAACCATTGTTCAGACTTTGAGTGAGTTCATGTTACATGTTACAGTGTGCGTCTGTATTATCTGTAGACAAAGACAAATGACAATTGAAATGTTACTTTAGGCACTGTCTGTGTTGCACCACTACTGTATCTTCTTGAAAGAATTAACAGTATTTTCTTATTGTAAAAGTTAATTATGATGACGTTTTCACATTCACCAGACATACTTTTTTTTTCTTCTGTATTATTTGCATCCCCAAATATTTAAAACAAGTAGATTTTGCATGGCTTGGGCATTCAGAGATTAATAGAACGATGACACAATTTTAATTTTTAAAGCCATGAAAAGTTGCTTTGAGACTGAGCAATTCTGACTTCTTATTTATAATGACACCCAATGTCCATGTTTCCCTACTGTAAAAGAATTGATCAGTTTCTTCATTAAAACAGCAAAAACTTATTAAATCTTGTAAATATCATTTCTCTTAGATTTCTGTGTATGCTGTGAATCAAATTATTTTGAGGTGAAATTGTACAAAGGCATTTTCAAAGGCTATGCATGCATCGTACCTCCAAACAGTACATATTTGGAAAGTCAACGATTCCTCCAAAATAAATTAATAAACTAAAAGCAAACATTACATTCTGCATCTTTTCTGTGTTGTTAGAAATGGTTTACAGTATCCAACTTGTCCTAGTTCCAACACTCATATTTCTGGACTCATATAGGCTGTCAGAAACATAATCTTTCATCACATTTCTGTTCCCCTATTAGAACATGTAGTAATGTTAAATTTGAGGTATTAAGCATGCATTACTCTAATTTTAAAATTGGGTTAAAGTATGTATAAGCAAGTTTTATAATAAAAGGTGGAATGTTAGAAATTTATGACTTTCTATTCCACTTCAATATGTTAACTTACAAAAGAAAGTAATTTTCTTTTTTTCACCTTTATATCATTTGTAGTTTTTCAAAGGCAAATATCAGAGGCCCTGAACGTGATTTTGCTAGGGTCTGTAGTCAACCTTCCCTACTTTTGCACCACAGATGAATTATAGTAGATAGCCTTTTCAGTGATTAAGCATATTTAAAGTCAAAATAATGTCCACTACACTGTTTACTCTGTGAAAATTTGCTAACATAGACAAGTATAGAAGAACTGTATAATGAGCCCCCAATTGCTCATTACCCAACTTCCAAAATTATCCATATATAAGCAATCTTAGTTTATCTATAGTCTCATCCACCACCACCCTATTTTGAAACAAATCTCAGACATCATAGCAAGTCATTCTGTAAATAAACTTTTTAAACATAAGCACCATATACTCAGATCACATCTTAAAAAATAATTACCAGATTCTAGTGTTAAATTTCCCGTCTCACAAATGTACAAGCACATCTAAATAGAACACTTAAAATTGTCTCTTACATCTATAATCTGCATATACACACATACACACACAAGGCACCAAAAAAAAATGTATACACATTTTGACAAAGGAAAAAAAACTTAAAATTATGCTGATGGTAACCACTTTGAGCATCTCTTGTAATTGAAGAAGTCAAACGTGACTTGTATTTGTATTTTGTTGTCAGTATATATATTGACTATTACAATTTTAATAGCTTTTTTCCTTAAAATGTGTATACATTTTTTTGGTACCCTCTGTATATATTCCCTGTCAGAAATCATAAGGAAACTTCCCCTCATCAGCTATCTGGTTACCCTCTACCACATCTTACAGCCAAGTAATGCATAGAAATGACAAAGATAACTTTAAAAATAGTACATGAAGTATTTTTCTTATTCCCCCCTCATCCCCATCTCATCATTTCCCACATCCTGGGTTGTCCCTTTTAAACAACTGATTTATTTTGAAATAGGAAATTCAAATCTATTTTGTTACCACAATAGTGAGTCATTATGGTGCTCATTTTGGTAATTAGAGAGGCATCTGTGAGAACTACATCATCTGTAATCCCACTACCTGCATGATTTTTCTAGGTGTTGATTAGCTGTTTTCCACACACTACTGTAGGGCTGACCGGTGCAGGACGCCCAGTGTTTGTCTCCCACCTGCCTTTTCTCCAAAGACTTCCTGACTTGACTTTGGCCTGTTGGCCTTTTTCTAGGACACTGCCCAGGTGATGTTTCCCTTGGAGGTTTCAAAGATTTTAATAGGGTAAGTAATATGTGGGTGAGATTTTGGTTTGCCAGTTCCAGATTCTCAGAGCGGTCAAACCATGTCATTTGTCCTTGAACAGTGGTGATGGGTGTGCTTTTGACGACCCTTCATGACATTCCAGTATTAAGAGAACTAGAATGTGGGAAAAGTCAGGTTATGTAGCTCTAGCTTCCCAAAGGTTTGCACTGTGATCTGGGAACAAAATGCTATCATGTTTGCCCGAAAATTAGACCTAGCCGGACTACCAGCTCTAATGCATCTTTTGCAGCAAAAATTAATATAAGACCTGGTCTTATTTTACTAATAATATATAACAATAATATAATATATAGAGCTGATGGCCCAGCTAGGTCTTATTTTCAGGGAAACAGTAATTGCTATAGTCTATATTACATACTTTTTTGTTTTGCTGTATTTGTGCATTTTCTCAAGGCTGTTTTCAGGTAGTTCTGCTCCCTTGATTGAGAACCACTAACATTTACAGCCTTTTCTAAATCCCATCCCTCAATTCTGATTTATTTTAAATCACTACGAATAGTCTGCTTTGGGTGTGCATGATTTAAAAAAAAAAATCTTTATTTGAAAGGCATTTGGGGCTGGGGAGAAAATTGGTATAACATTGAAATAGCTTGCAAACCCTATACATTGTTGACAGTGAGTCAAATGGTCATTTGTGGCAGGGGGACTCCTATTGCAAGATGACAATTTGAGTTTCTCTTCCCCAATTCTACTGAAATAACTAATGAAAACATTTTTAAGGGTTGGAGAACAGGAAAGACAGAAGGCAGATGGGGGTGCATGGAGGGCAGTAGCTACCAGTGTCAGCCAGCCCACAATTCCAGCCAACAGTGAAAGTCAATCTGCAAAAGAAGGTCCACACGATCCCCAGCAGAGCCCATGAAGACCCCCAAACTCTGAGCAGCAGGCAACTGGAAGGATCTGTGTGCTGGACAGGAAGCACAGAGATTACAGCATTTGCTTTCTGTCTCACTTGCACCACAGCTCACTAACTGAGGAAGGCACTTGGGAGTGGTTTGGCCACACAGACAAAGGATGGGGTGCACCAGTCACAGAGAACCTGGAGGAAAACCTGGCTTGGCCTAGCGGAGGATTCCAGGGAGCATTTTTCAACTCCGCACAGTAAAAGACCTAAAAACGCAGCATCCACTGGTGCTTGCTTATTGAGTGGCTAAAAACAAATGCTTAGCAACAGACTGAACTTCCCGGTCTTTACTCTGTAAACCAGGAATTTCTAATAAAAAAAAATTAAGCCAGAGGAGGAAAGAAAACTTTTTTTTTTTTTTTAAGATTTTATTGGGGAAGGGGAACAGGACTTTATTGGGGAACAGTTTGTACTTCCAGGCCTTTTTTCCAAGTCAACTTGTCCTTTCAGTCTTAGTTGTGGAGGGCGCAGCTCAGCTCCAGGTCCACTTGCCATTGTTAGTTGCGGGGGGGGGGGGGGGGGGGGGGGGGGCCGCAGCCCACCATCCCTTGCGGGACTTGAGGAATTGAACCGGCAGCCTTGTGATTGAGAGCCCACTGGCCCATGTGGGAATCGAACTGGCAGCCTTCGGAGTTAGGAGCGCGGAACCGCCTGAGCCACCCAGCCGGCCCCGAAAATAAAACTTTTATGCTTTCTTTTTCGTGACGGATTAAAACATTTGAGCAGTGCTCCAATAATCTTTTTACAAATTCCTTTAAAAACATTGAACATTTGGAAAGAGTATTCTGAAAGAAGGACCTAATTCTACAGAATTGGAGCAGAAGCAAAAACTTTAATTTCTAATTTTAATTACAAACAAGATTTACACTAATGTTATATCTCTCAAAAAGGAGCAATCAGATCAGGAATGGGTGCTTTCAAATGAAAATTAACTTTTACGAAATTCTAAACTACAAACACAGGTAGTGAAACTTTAGAAAACTGAGTCAATAGAAAAATTATTCCAAAATTCAGAGGAAATGGACAAAGAAATGAAGAGTTAACACATAAGAAATGTGAATTCTAGGGCTGGCCCGGTGGCTCAGGCGGTTAGGGCTCAGGCGGTTAGAGCTCCGTGCTCCTAACTCCGAAGGCTGCCGGTTCGATTCCCACATGGGCCAGTGGGCTCTCAACCACATGGTTGCCAGTTCAATTCCGCAAGTCCCTGCAAGGGATGGTGGGCAGCGCCCCCTGCAACTAAGATTGAACAGGGCACCTTGAGCTGAGCTGCCGCTGAGCTCCTGGATGGCTCAATTGGTTGGAGCGCATCCTCTCAACCACAAAGTTGCCAGTTTGACTCCCTCAAGGGATGGTGGGCTGCGCCCCCTGCAACTAGCAAAGGCGACTGGACCTGGAGCTGAGCTGCACCCTCCACAACTAAGACTGAAAGGACAACAGCTTGAAGCTGAACAGCACCCTCCACAACTAAGATTGAAAGGACAACAACTTCACTTGGAAAAAAGTCCTGGAGTACACACTGTTCCCACTAAAGTCCTGTCCCCTTCCCCAATAAACTCTTAAAAAAAAAGAAAAAGAAAAAACCACACAATTTTTTGACATCAGAATTTTCCTACATCTTTGTGTAAAACCTGAAAACAACTTGCTGATTTTGACCTGCGAAACAGACAAAATTGTGAATATTATAATCAGCTTGGTTAAATCTCCATAATACAATTTTGTATCTCTCATGAACTAAATGTTCTTTCAAATGTCCCAAACATTTACAAAAAGAACCAAAACAAAACAAAATCAAGAAAACCTCAATTTTTAAAACAATTATACAGGTGACATGTTTCTGATTGCAATACATTAAATCTCAAAATTACTGAAACAAATCAATCACAAATACAGTGTCAAGAAGTCTCAGGAACAATGAAGAGGTAATGCTGTATGAAAACATCTTGAATTAGAAATCTGAGAGAGACAATTATAGGATCTACACAGATAATCAAGAAGATTGTAGCTTTCCTAGCTTATCAAGTCTTGTCAATTTTATTCATATTTTTAAAATTTCTTATACAGAAGCTTTTAGGGGGCAAGACATAAATTTTAGAATCTGTGCTGTTGTATCACAGAATATTTTCATTTTTAGAAAAATTGGTACTAGAGTAAAAATAAATAAAAGAATAAATGTGTCTTTCTACCCCATTAGCATGCTAGTTTTCAATGGCACATATGGAGTACTCTCTGGATGAATGCTTAGATACAAAGAATCAAAAGTTTACCATCTGAATAGCCCCAGTGAATGAAGCACTATCTTAACTCTTCCACTTGTGTTCACTCTTCGAAAATAAACATATTCCTTCAATTACAAACACATATACATACAGCTTTTTTTTTTAATGTCACATGAATTCTTATGACAGTGTTTTGTTTTCATTTTAGGAGTGAGAAGTGCCTAGACTATTAATGGTTAAGGATACTAGTTGTGGAGGGGGACTACCTGTCCTACCTACAACCAACGTGTGTGATCTTCTACAAATTGCTTTATTTCTCTCAGTCACTCATCTGTGAAATGTGGACAACAGCACTCTATCTTATTGGGTTGTTGTGAAAAACAAATGAATTATATTTGAAGCACACAGAATAGTTCCTGGCATGTTCTAAATGCTCAAAAGCTGTTAGCGGGGTGGCCGGATGGCTTATTTTTTATTTTTTTAGAGCGGGAGCTCTCAACAACAAGGTTGCCATTTCAATTCCCACATGGGATGGTGGGCTGCGCCCCCTACAACTAAGATTGAAAATGACGACTGGACTTGGAGCTGAGCTGCGCCCTCCACAATTAGATTGAAGGACACTGACTTGGAGCTGATGGGCCCTGGAGAAACACACTGTCCCCCAATATTCCCCAATAAAAATTTTTAAAAAGTTCACATTAAAAAAAAGCCGTTATCTATTATCATCATGTTATTATTTAAAAATTATAACTATTATCACAAAATATATAAAGCAAAGTGACAATTGAAGGAAGAAATAGTTCTAAAACAGTTGGAGACTTCAATATAACACTTTAAATAATGGATGAAACATCCATCAGAAGATCAATAAAAAGAGAACTAGAACAACACCATAAACCATCTATTCCTAACATACTCATACACCACTCCATCAACAAGAGCAGAATGCACTTTCTTCTTCTCAAGTGCTCATGGAACATCCTCCAAGACAAACCGTCTGTTAGGCCACACAACAAGTCTCAATCAATTTTAAAAAATTAAATCTTACAGAGTATCTTCTTCAACCACAATAGAATGAAATTAGAAATCAATAAAAGAAGGAAAGCTGGAAAATTCACAAATATGTAGAAATTAACACACTCTTAAACAACCAATGGATTAAAGTAGAAATCACAAGGGAAATTAGAAAACACTTGGAAATAAATGAAAAAGAAAACAACATACCAAAACTTTTAGGATGCAGTGAAGACAGTGCTCAGAGGGAATTTTAAAGCTAAAAATGCCTATATTAAACACACACACAGAGATCTCAAGTCAGTAACAATTTGAGGAACCAGAAAAAGAGCAAACTAAACCAAAAGCTAGCAGAGGGAAGGAAATAATAAAAACCAGAGCAGAGATAAATAAAGTGGAGAATAGAAAAATAACAAACAATGAAACCAAAAGCTGCATCTTTGAAAAGAAACACATAATTGACAAACCTTTAGCTAGATTGACAATGAAAAAAAGAATGGATACAGATACCTAAATTAAAAAATAAAAGTGGGGATATTACTGACGTTATAGGAATTAAAAGAATTATAAAAGCATACTATGAATGACTGCACATCCATAAATTACATAACCTAAATGAAATGGACAAATTCCTAGACACACACAAGTTCCCTGACTGGTTTAAGAAGAAACTGAAAATCTTAACTGATACAATGTCGTCACTTGCTATACGTCTGTTATCAAAAACCTTCCAAAAAGGAAAAGTCCAAAACCAAATGGCTTCACTGGTGAATTCTACCAAACCTTTAAAGAAAAATCAACACCAATTGTTTTCAAGTCCTTTCCAAAAACAGAAATGGAGGGAACACGTCCTAACTTATTCTATGACGCTGCCATCACACTGATGCCAGATAAAGACATCACAAGAAAATTACAGACAATATCCTTTATGCAACAGATGTGAAAATCCTCCACAAAATACCAGCAAACCGAATCCAATATCACGTTAAAAGGATTATACTCCATAACCAAGTGGGATTTCTCCCAGGAATGCAAGAGTAGTTCACTAAAACAATCAGTGTAATACATCACATAAATAGAACAAAGGGGGGAACCTACCTGATCATCTCAATTGATGCAGAGAAAGCATTTGACAAAATCAACAACACCTTTTTATGATAAAACCACTCAGGAAACTATGCTTGAAAGGGAACTTCTTCGGCACAATAAAGGACATTTGTGAAAAAACCCATAGCTAACATCATACTCAGTGGGGAGACTAAAAGCTTTCCCCCCAAGCTCAGGAACGAGATAAGGATGCCTGCTTTGATCAATGCTATTCGACATTGTACTGGAAGTTCTAACCAGAGCAATAGACAAGAAAAAACAACATCCATATTGAAAAGGAAGAAGTAAAACTACCTCTATTCTCAGAAAACATAATCCCAAATGTGGAAAATCCCAAAGACATGAAAGCAACCAAAGCTACTAAACAAACTCAGCAAAGTTGCTGGGTACAGGAACAGCACACACACAAAAATCAACTGTGGTTCTATATATCCTAACAATGAACAATCTGAAAAGGAAATTAAGAAAGTTATTTCATTTACAATAGCATCTAAAAGAATAAAATGCCTTGGAATAAGTTTAACCAAGGAAGTGAAAGACTTGCACACTGTAAACTATACAAAACATTGCTGAAAGAAGTTAAAGACCTATATAAATGGAAAGACATCCTGTGTTCATTAATAAGGAGACTTACCATTGTTAACATGTCAATACTACCCAAAGTGACCTACAGATTCAATGCAATCCCTATCAAAATTCCAATAGCTTTTTTTTCCTCTTTCTTTCTTTCTCTCTCTTTTTTTTTTTTTTGCAGAAATGCAAAAACTGATCCTAAAATTCATATTTCATTTCAAGGGGCCTGAATAGTCAAAACAATCTTGAAAAAGAACAAAGTTGGAGGACCCAACTTCTCTATTTCAAAATTTACTACAAAGCTAGAGTAACAAACACAGACTGGTAATGGCATAAGTTTAGACAATTAGATCAATTAAATAGAATTGAGAGTCTAGAAATATATCCATGTGTCTATGGTAAATTGATTTTTAACCAGGATGCCACATCCATTCAACTGGAGGGAAAGAACAGTCTCTTCAACAGATGATGCCAGAGCAACTGGATTTCCACAGTAAAAGAGTGAATTTGGACTCCTACCCCACACCTAAATACAGAGGGTGCCAAAAACTGTATACACATTTTAAGAAAGGAAAACTGTATTAAAATTGTAATACTCAATATATACTGATAACAAAAGATGAACACAAGTCACGTTTGACTTCTGCAATTAGGTGCTCAAAGTGGTTACCATCAGCATCCAGAAACTTCTGATTATGGAGAACTACTGTTGGAGCGATGTTGACCAAAGTGTCCACTTGTGTACATTTTTTTTTTTTGGTATACACTTTTTTTGATATCCCCAGTATAAGAGCCCAAACCATAAAATCCATAAAACTCTTAAAAGAAAACATACAGATTTGGCAATTAATTCTTAGATGTGACACCAAAAATATGAGCAATAAAAATAATAAAGTGAACATCAAAATTAAAAACTTTCATGCATCAAAGGACATTATCAAGAAAGCAAAAAGACAATCTACAGAATGGGGGAAAATATCTGCAAATCATATATCTGATAACTGTTTAATATCTAGACTATACAAAGAATTCCTATAATCAACAACAAAAACGCTAATTCGAAAATGGGCAAAGGACTTGAATAGAGTCTTTCTACAAAGAAGATATACAAGTAGCCAATAAGCGCACGAAAAGATGCTCAACATCACTGGTCACTAGAGAAATGCAAATCGATACCACTTCAAACCTATTAGAATGGCTATTAAAAACTGAAAACAAAAAAAAAAACAAAACAAACAGAAAATAACAAATGTTTGCAAGGATATGGAGATATTGCTAGCGGGAATGTAAAATGGTGCACCTGCTATGGAATACAATTTGGTGGTTCCTCAAAAAGCTAAATATTAAACTACCAAACAATCCAGCAACTCTGCTCCTGGGTGTATATATACCCAAAAGAACTGAAAATGGGCTCAGACAGATACTTTGACATCAATGTTCACTGTAGAATTATTCACAATGGCCAAAAGGCGGAAACAACAGAAGTGTTCATCAGCAGAGTAATGGATAAATAAAATGTGGTGCATACATACAATGGATTATTCAGCCGTTTTCTTAAAAAAAAAAAAAAAAAGAAATGGGGGTGGCCAGATGGCTCAGTTGGTTACAGTACGGGCTCTTAACAACAGGGCTGTCGATTCAACTCCCCCATGGGATGGTGGGCCGCGCCCCCTGCAACTAAAAATTGAAAAGGGTGACTGGACTTGGAGCTGAGCGGCGCCCTCCACAACTAGATTGAAGGACAATGACTTGGAGCTGATGGGCACTGGAGAAACACACTGTTCCCCAATATTCCCCAATAAAATTTTTTAAAAAAGGAATAAAGTTCTTATACATGCTACAACATAGATGAAACTTGAAAATATTATGCTAAATCAAATAAGCCAAATGCAAAAAGACAAATATTGGATGATTCCACTTATATCAAATATCTAGAATAGGCAAGTTAAGAAATTAAGAAAGTAGATTAGAGGTTACTAGGGGCTGGGGGAAGGAGAAAATGGGAGCAATTGCTTAATGATTACAGAGTTTCTGTTTGGAGTGATGAAAAAGTTTTGGAAACAGAGAGTGGGATGGTTGCACAACATTGTGAATATAATTAATGCCACTGATTTATACACTTAAAAATGGTGAACATGGCAAATTTTGTTGTATCTATTTTACCATAATAAAAAAAAGAATGGAAAAATATATATATGGGACCTCTTTCATAAATGCAAATAATCAGGTCCCACCCTCAGGAGTTCTGATTCAGTAGAACTCAAGAGGGGCTCAGAATCTTCATTTGAATAAGCTACTCTTCTCCCCCCACAGGATTCTGTTACAGGGAATGCAAAGAGCTCTCTTTGAAAAGCACTGGTAATGTTCCTGTGTTTTAAGTATCACATGAGCCCCTTCCTTTATGGAGATCTTAACACCTAAAATTCTTATTTGAACCTTAGGTGGAAGGAAAGCTTTTATCAAAGATGACAATTTCTTACCATTGTATCAAATTCTGTTTGTTCAGAAGGGTGGAAAGTGGCAAGGAACAGTGCTTTGATGCCCTATTTCCACTTCCCAGAGACCACCACTGTTGTAGCATATTGTGTGCTCTCCAGAAAGGAAGAGGACTTTGGGAATGCAGGGCTGTCTAAATGCTTTTGATCACGAGTCCTATTTCTTCCTGATTGATACCTGCAGAATGAACGTTCCATGAAATACTCTTTGGGACACGCTGAACCATATAACATATACACATATGGTATTTGTAAATGCCTATCACTTCTGTCCCATATGTTGTCAATTAGCACTTGGCTTTTTCTCATCCCTTCTCTATTCCTCCTTCTATTACAAGGACGTGAAAATTTCCCCGGCAGCCTTCCACTAAGGCACTGGGTGCCATTTAAGTTCAGTCAATTCATGTGAGATTTGGATGACTGAGGAGAGACAAAGGATCTTGCAGCAGGGGGAGCTGACAGTTTGTAACAGATATGAATTTTGACAGTGACCAGATCCCACACATCATCACTATTTAGTCACCAGCTTTTGGAGAAGGGTGTGGAAACTAGATGCTTATCTAGAGTTTCCTGGACTTGCCTCATTCTACATCTCAGTTCCATCAGTGCGATTTGAAAGACGATGGCGGACCCCCCCAAACTTCTACTCCTCCAGCCTTCCCAATGACTGTGATCGTGTGAGCATCGAATTCCCTGTACGAAATAACTTTCTGCTGGCGTAACTAGTGGTTTCTATTTCCAACTGCACTGCTACAATTTCTGGAATACCCACTTCAGATGACTTAAACTTGCATCATCTGGCATTTCTTCCTTTCCTGGAAAATCCAAGTTATTACGTCTAGTAATAAATTTACCAGTTGCTATATTTCAAAATGCTAAGGAATGTTATGTATATGAACTTCGATAGTCCCCCCAAAATCAACATCATGATTTCTTTACAGAACAAATAGATTTCCCCCATCCTTTAAAAACATTTTTTACTTGAGCCAGACTATGTCCCAAGTTCCAGCCAGATCAGTTGGCACACCACTGTCCCAAAGATGCTGAGATCAGCTCAATGCAAATGCTCCCATATAAAGATTATTTCTTTTTATTGGGGAACAGTGTGTTTCTCCAGGATCCATCAGCTCCAAGTAGTTAACCTTCAATCTTTAGTTGCAGGGGGCGCAGCCCACCATCCCATGTGGGAATTGAACCAGCAACTTTGTTGTCCAGAGCTCGCACTCTAACCAACTGAGCCATCCAGCTGTCCCACCGGCAGCTTAGCCGCAGCTCGCTGTCTTCAACCTAGTTGTGAAGGGCGCAGCTCACCGGTCCATGTGGGAATCGAACCAGCAACCCTGTTGTTCAGAGCTCGCGCTCTAACCAACTGAGCCACCTGGCCACCCAAGATTATTTCTTAAAAATATGGTTGGAGGAGGGTAGAGCTAGCAGGATTACGTCAAGTAATTCCTCACGGTCTCACTAGGACTCTAAAGCAAGGATGCAATGTGACAGTCTATCTCCTCTATAGATTCTGAACCCCAAACCCCAGCTTTTTCTAAAACGAATAAACTAAAGGGGATAATACTTGAGGTAAGAAAAGGGATTTGAATAAGGGCGGCAAGCAGAGAACCAAAGGCAACTTATACCCAATTTACTACTGTGGTCTAAGTATTACCTTGTCTTGTACACCTGAAACTAATAAAAAAAAATAATAATAATAAAAAAATAAAAAAAATTTGCTACTGTGTTTCCCGCTAAATAAGACCTAGCCGGGCAATCAGCTCTAATGTGTCTTTTGGAGCAAAAATTAATATAAGACCCGGTATTATTTTACCATAATATAAGACCGGGTCTTATATAAGACCTGGTTAATATAATATAATATAATGTAATGTAATATAATATAATATAATAGCAGGTCTTATATTAATTTTTGCTCCAAAAGACGCATTAGAGCTGATTGTCCAGCTAGGTCTTATTTTCAGGGAAACACAGTATTTTATCTGAAGCCATCCAAGTCAATCCACGCTTTATACTGTAAGCTCTTATTTATTGAGTGCTCACGATATGCAAAATACCATGCTTTGTGATTAGATTACCTCAAGGAAATCCTCACACTAGTCTTATCATTACCACCATTTTACAGGTAAGGTCGCACAAATAATGGGCTGCAAAGCCTGGACACAACTCCCTGTCTACCTGACCTTTTGCTGCCTCCCATCTTTGGCTTACACGTCACAGAATGATAACCCTGGTGACATTCTTCTTTCAAAGACAACTCGCTCTAAATTAGCAGAATATACAATTATAAAATGAAAAGGAAAAGCCAGTGAAGAAAAGTCTGTTCAGCAACTAATCTCTCAATCACCTCACTGGCCAAAGAAGCAGAACTAGCCCCAAACAATTTTCCTTAGAGCCTTAACTAGGGTAAGAAGAACAGGAACAATAACATTAAATTAAAATAAATCAAATAAAATTTAGAAAGGGCAACATTTTAAAAATTATTCCAAAAGATGGGGACCAAACAAATCTTTAGCCTGAATCAGCACTCCCCGGCAGCTAAGCCACAGGCAGAATCTCCAGACCTTAACCCCTTAAGGCCGTCCCAATACACAACTCCAGGGCTGTGACAGAAATGGCCCTAGTACACAAGGCAGCCATTTCTCCCCATCTTTTCCCCCTTTAACCTCCCTCACTCCTTTTCCCTTTGCTCCTCTAACCTCCCTTTTTCTCCTTCCCCATGGTTTAAGGACTACTTGTGGCTATAGTAAAACTGACAAAACAGGGAATGCACAAAGAATTATTCATATTTCTTTATCCCCATTTTTTTCTTGCCTTATCCATCAATTACCCTTTCATTGTACTGACTCATTTCTCATAGTCACCCTTTCCCCTAACATTTATGTCAAGATCCCATTTTATTAAACACTTCAAATAACATACTTTTCATTAATGGAAAAGGAATATGGTCAAGCAAGAAAGATACCTGCTTCTCTCCTTTTCCTGTTTCTCCCTCAATATATTCAGTATTCAAGAAGAATATAAGAAAATCAATATAGGGGCGGCCGGATGCCTCAGTTGCTTAGAGTGCGAGCTCTGAACAACAAGGTTGCCGGTTCAACTCCCACATGGGCCAGTGAGCGGCGCCCTCCACAACTAGATTGAAGGACAACGACGTGGAGCTGATGGGCCCTGGAGAAACACACTATTCCCCAATATTCCAAAAAAATTTTTTTAAAGAAAAAGATAACCAATACAGAATATTTCTAATATTAAGATTGTTTTATCTAAAATTCTTATACTTTCCACCAACTGGATTATCACCAAATGGGTACCTACATCAAGTGTCCTTTTAGTGAGACAAAATAAGGTTGACTACATAGTACAATATTCCTTTTCCCATCACTTGGGTGAAACATGAAAATGATCACATGAATGCGGAACTTACTCGGGTTAACTACTAACAACACAAACTTTAACAGCCTGGTGCCCCACAATGTTTTGGGATATTTAATCATTTTTCCTTACTTCAGGTTAATGCTATAACTTCTAGCCAAAAAAGAATGAAACATTAAAAAACTATGTTCTCACATTTTAAAAAAAAAGTGGTTGGAATTATTAATCCTTGTTTTGGATACAAAAGGTAAAGCAAATGATAGGCTCTGAATTGGGAACTTTTCCTGCAAAATATTATGTTCTTCCTCCTCTTGAAAAACAGATGCACAGATCATACCAACATATTCAAAGCTTCAGTAATGGAAAATGTTGTGCTTTAAAAATGCAAAATATACCTCACTAGGAAGAGGTATGTGATCAAATTCGTTCTTTGGGTCTTGGCCTTCCTTGACAGTTCTCAGCTTCTCTTCCACTTTGCTAATCTGTGTCACTGAGGTCTCAGCATGCCTCCACATGGAAGGCAAACTTAAGATGCCTACAGAATAGACTATTAACCTAAAGTAAGATACTGGAAATTTTAGCTCTGTTCATCCATCCACATGGATGGGCTGCTTTGCCAAAATATTTATATATACTTCAGTTATACAGTTATTAAGTAGTGAATATAATGATTATTTATAGACACATTAATGTATAGGAGTACCATTAGGTTTTAAACTGCCATATCATTTCTTAGAATAACAAACTTTATTCTACAGAATTGAATACCTTACACTGTGACTTAAGAAGTGTCACATTAATTACAAGCAACTGAATATAGAAAACGTTCAACTACAATTGTGAGGACATATGAATTTCGAAAAAACAAAACTTGATCAGCTAGCCATGATGCACTGTGTTAAATTTAAAGCAGATGGAGCCAGCCCAGTGGCTCAGGCAGTTGGAGCTCTGTGCTCCTAATGCCGAAAGCTGCCTGTTGGATTCCCACATAGGCCAATGGCAGATGGCTCAGTTGGTTGGAGCGCGGGCTCTCAACCACAAGGTTGCCAGTTCGACTCCTAGACTCCTGCAAGGGATGTGGGCAGCGCCTCCTACAAATAAGATTGAACACAGTACTTTGAGCTGAGCTGCCACTGAGCTCCCGGATGGCTCAGTTGGTTGGAGCACGTCCTCTCAACCACAAGGTTGCCGGTTCGACTCCCACAACGGATGGTGGCCTGCGCCCCCTGCAACTAAGATTGAAAGGACAACAACTTGACTTGGAATAAAAGTCCTGGAAGTACACACTGTTCCCCAATAAAGTCCTGTCCCCCGTTCCATAATTAAAAATGTTTAAAAAAAAATGGCGGCATGAAGTGAGCCTCTGTAGCACTCCCCTGGAATTTACAACGAATCGGACAACAATAACTCCACAAAGGACTCCCTGCACAGCAGACAGGCAAGACGAAGAGGCCCACTACTGAATTCACCTAAAAGTGGGAGAATGGCGCGAGCGGGGGAGAAGGGAAGGGAGAAGCGCGGAGACGGAGCCGCGCGGGTACAGGACGCAGACCTAGCTCAGTGCTCGGAGCCCGCTGCATCCCGGGACTACCGGCGCTGCGGGAGAGGGAAGGACTCGGACTGCTAGGGCTCCGCTTACGGCCCACAGGGCTGAGGGGGCAGCATATAACACAGCTGAACCCAACGCTCATGACAGAGACCTCGGAGTAAAGACTGAGGGAAGAAGGCTGAAATCGGTGGTTTAAGCCCTCACTGCCGAACAGAGAACGGAAACCTTAGGCACTGAGACTACCCGCCTCCTCCATACCCTCCCAGAGCTTGCCCGACCCCCCCCACCAGGTGCTAGAAAAGGAACAGTAACAGTGTCAGATCAAAAGAACAGAATATTTGCTGTTCTGAGAACTGTGGACCAAAGACACAGATTCGCAGCCCAACTAGTTCCGGCAAAGGGGAGGGAGCTGTGGAAGCGGGAACGGCTGTGGTGGTGGTCGCTGCCATTGCTCTGGGCCACCTCTCACAACTCACCCCGCCCCTGGCCCCACCTATCTGGGCAGATCCCTGCAGGAGTAAACAGAACTGTTGAAACATACGGGCTCTAAATCTGGTGCAGAAAGAGCTTTGGAACTTCAAAAGCTCTCCGCACCCCCACACAAACACTGCGCCCTGTGACCCAGGCAAACTATTAACAGAGGAGAAGCCTGTCTCCCAGGGAATCCTCCCATTGTGTGAGAAGCTGGAATAGTGCAGAGAAAACATAGCACTACTGAGTGAGACAGGAAAAAAAAGGCTGCAGTCGGAGAGAAAATAAAACATTCTACCAACAAGTACTGGAAAACGAAAGAAAGACCTCTTCCTATCAACCTGTCGAAGAAGCCACTCCTATAGATGCCTAGGAAGAGAAATAATAAATCAGTAATTGCCATGAATAACCAAGACAACAAGACAGCTCAGAAAGAAAGTGAAAAGTCTCCAGAAAAAGAACTTAAAGATATGGAAATATGTGACTTAAAATGACAGAGAATTCAAGATTACAGTTCTGAAAAAACTCAATGAGATGCAAGAAAACACAGAAAGGCAATTTAATGAACTCAGAAACGCAATCAAAGAACAACATGAGCTTTTACGAAAGAGAGTGAAATTTAAAAAAAGAACCAAATGGAATTTCTGGAGATTAAGAACTCAATAGAAGAAATTAAGAATGAAATAACCAGCTTATAGAGTTGACCAGATGGAGGAGAGAATCAGTGACATCAAAGATAGAAACCTGGAAATGACACAGATGGAAGAAGAAAGAGACTTGAGACTTAAAAGAAATGAAAGAACTCTACCACAACATTCTGACTCTATCAGAAAGAGCAATATAAGAATAATAGGCATACCAGAAGGAGAAGAAAGAGGGAAGGGAACAGAGAATATATTCAAACAAATTGTTGATGAGAACTTCCCAAACTTGTGGACAGAACTGGATCCTCGAATCCAAGAAGCAAATAGAACACCTAATTACCTCACTCCCAACAGGCCTTTTCCAAGGCACACTGTATTGAAGCTGTCTAAAATCAACGTCAAAGAAAGAATCCTCAAGGCAGCCAGGGAAAAGAAGATGGTAACCTACAAAGGAAAGCCCATTAGATTATCAGCAGATTTTTCAGCAGAAACTCTACAAGCCAGGAGGGAGTGGAACCAAATATTCAAACTATTGAAAGAGAGCAAGTATGAGCCAAGAATAATATATCCAGCAAAGATATCCTTTAGATATGAAGGAGGAATAAAGACCTTTCCAGACATCCAGAAGCTGAGGGAATTTTCTAATATACGACCTGCACTACAAGAAATACTAAAGAAGACTATTCGACCACCATCAACAGGGAAAATTTGTGGCAACATAAAAAGGGGGAGAGTAAAGGCCTGAACCGGAATATGGGAAGGGAGAAAGTAAGCGTGTTAAAGAAAATGAAATACTCTAAATATCAAACTTTCTTTTACATAAACTTAAAGGTAACCACTCAAAAAAAATCCAGAACTCAAATATATACTGTAGAAAAGAAACAGAGGGAAACATCATCAGAATACCACCACACAGAAATAATAGACAGCAACAAAAAGGCAAAGAAACAATGGAGACACAGCCTTACCAGAAAACTAAACATAGAATGACAGGAAATCCTCACGTATCAATAATCACCCTAAATGTAAATGGACACAACTCACCAAAAAAAAGTCACAGAGTAGCAGATCGGATCAAAAAAATAACCCCAACCATATGCTTTCTCCAAGAGACACATCTCAGCTACAAGGACAAGCATAGACTCAAAGTGAAAGGGTGGAAATTGACACTCCAAGCAAATGGTACCCAGAGAAAATCAGGTGTAGCCATAATGATTTCCGATGAAACAGACTTCAGGGTGAAAAAGATAACAAGAGACAAAGATGGACAGTTCATAATGGTAAAGGGGACTATACAACAAGAAGACATAACAGTCATCAATATTTATGCCCCCAATCAGGGAGCACCGAAATATACCAAGCAACTACTAACAGAACTAAAGGGAGAAATTGACCAAAACACAATTATACTAGGGGACTTAAATACATCATTGACAGCTATGGATAGATCATCCAAACAGAAGATAAATAACGAAATCGCAGCCCTAAATGACACATTAGATGAATTGGACATAATTGACATATATAGAGCACTTCATCCTAAAACATCAGACTATACATTCTTTTCTAGTGTACATGGAACATTCTCAAGGATAGACCATATATTGGGACACAAAATCAGCCTCAGCAAATTTAAGAAGATTGAAATCATACCAAGCATATTCTCTGATCACAAAGCTTTGAAATTGGATATCAACTGCAAAAAGAAAGCAGGAAAAAACACAAATACATGGAAATTAAACAACATACTTTTAAAGAACGACTGGGTCAAAGAAGAAATTAGTGGAGAGATCAAAAGATACATAGAAACAAATGACAATGAAAATACATCCTACCAAAATTTTTGGGATGCCGCGAAAGCAGTTTTAAGAGGGAAATTTATATCATTACAGGCCTATCTCAAGAAACAAGAAAAATCCCAAATAAATAACCTCATGTTACACCTTAAAAAACTAGAAAAAGAAGAACAAGCGAAACCCAAGGTCAGCAGAAGAAAGGAAATAACAAAAATCAGAGCAGAACTAAATGAAATAGAGAACAAAAAGACAATAGAAAAAATTAATGTGATAAAGAGCTGGTTCTTTGAAAAGATTAACAAAATTGACACAACCTTGGCTAGATTCACTAAGATAAGAAGAGAGAAGACACTAATTAACAAAATCAGAAATGAAAAGGGGGAAGTTATCATGGACACCACAGAAATACAAAGGATCATGCAAGAATACTATGAAGGACTATATGCCACCAAATTCAATAACCTAGAAGAAATGGACAAGTTCTTAGAAACATATAGCCTACCAAGGCTGAACCATGAAGAACTGGAAACTCTAAACAGACTGATCACCAATAACAAAATTGAATCAGTCAACCAAAACCTTCCCAAAAGCAAAAGTCCAGGACCAGATGGCTTCACTAGTGAATTCTACCAAACCTTCAAACAGGATCTAATACCAATCCTGCTCAAACTCTTCCAAAAAATTGATGAAGAGACAGTACTCCCTAACTCATTTTATGAGGCCAACATTACCCTGATACCAAAACCAGGTAAGGATAACACAAAAAAAGAAAACTACAGACCAATTTTTCTGATGAATACAGATGCATTCCTAAACAAAATTCTAGCAAACCTAAACAAAACATGCAAACCTAAACAAAATTCTAGCAAATAGAATAGAACAATGCATTAAAAACATTATTCACCACGACCAAGTTGGGTTCATCCCCTGGGCACAAGGATCGTTCAACACCCGCAAATCCATCAATGTGATACATCACATAAACAAAATAAAGGGCAAGAATCATATGATTATATCAATTGATGCAGAAAAAGCATTTGACAAGATACAACATCCATTTATGATCAAAACACTTAATAAAATAGTCATAGAAGGAAAATACCTTAACATAATAAAGGCCATCTATGACAAACCCTCAGCTAATCTCATAATTAATGGTGAAAAACTGAAGCCCTTGGCTCTACGTTCAGGAACACAACAGGGCTGTCCCCTATCACCTCTGCTTTTCATCATAGTGTTGGAAGTCCTTGCCAGAGCAATCAGGCAAGAGAATGAAATAAAAGGCATCCAAATTGGGAATGAAGAAGTTAAATTGTTACTCTTTGCAGATGACATGATGCTATATATAGAAAACCCTAAAGACTCCACCAAAAAGCTGTTAGAAACAATCAACGGATACAGTAAAGTTGCTGGCTACAAAAGCAACGTACAAAAGTCCATTGCATTCCTATATACTAACAATGAAATCACAGAAAAAGAAACAAACAAACAAAAAAAACAGTTCCTTTTGTAATTGCAGCAAAAAGAATAAAATACCTAGGAATAAACTTTACCAAGGATGTGAAAGACCTATATGCTGTAAACTATAAGACATTTTTAAAAGAAATTGAAGAAGACACAAAGAAACGTAAAGACATTCAGTGCTCATGGATTGGAAGAATCAACATAGTTAAAATGGCCATACTACCCAAAGCAATATATAGATTTAATGCAATCCCCATCAAAATCCCAAAGGCATTTTTTAAAGAAATAGAACAAAAAATCATCACATTTGTTTGGAACCACAAAAGACCCTGCATAGCCAAAGCAATCTTAAGAAAAAAGAACAATGCTGGAGGTATCACACTGCCTGACTTTAGCTTGTACTACAGGGCTACATTAATCAAAACAGCATGGTATTGGCAGAAAAACAGACACGTAGACTGATGGAATAGAATTGAGAACTCAGAAATAAAACCACATAAATATGGACAGATAATTTTTGACAAAGAAGCTAAAAACATACAATGGAGGAAAGACAGCCTCTTCAATAAATGGTACTGGGAGAATTGGATAGCCAAGTACAAAAGAATGAAACTGGACTGCTATCTGTCACCATGTACCAAAATTAACTCAAAATGGATCAAAGACTTAAGCATAAGACCTGACACAATAAACTGCATAGAAGAAAACATAGGTACTAAACTTATGGACCTTGCGTTCAAAGAGAATTTTATGAATTTGACTCCAAAGGCAAGGGAAATAAAAGCTAAAATAAATGAATGGGACTATATCAAACTTAAAAGCTTCTGCACAGCAAAAGAAACTATCGACCAGGAGGCAACCAACTGAATGGAAAAAGATTTTTGCAAACAGTGCCTCTGATAGGGGGCTAATATACAAAATATACAAGGAACTAATGCAACTCAACAACGAAAAAACAAACAACCCAATTGAAAAATGTAGAGGACCTGAAGAGACATTTCTCCAAAGAGGACATACAAATGGCAAATAGACATATGAAAAAATGCTCAACATCGCTAATCATCAGAGAAATGCAAATGAAAACCACAATGAGATATCACCTCACCCCAGTCAGAATGGCTTTCATCAACAAAACAAATAGTAACAAGTGTTGGAGAGGCTGTGGAGAAAAAGGAACCCTCATACACTGTTGGTGTGAATGCAGACTGGTGCAGCCGTTATAGAAGGCAGTGTGGAGGTTCCTCAAAAAATTACGAATAGAATTACCATATGACCCAGCAATCCCTCTCCTGGGTATCTACCCAAAAAATCTGAAAACATTTATACATAAAGGCACGTGTGCTCCAATGTTCATTGCAGCTTTGTTTACGGTGGCCAAGCCATGGACACAACCAAAATGTCCTTCAATAGATGAATGGATAAAGAAGTTGTGGTACATATACATAATGGCATACTATTCAGCAGTAAGAAAAGATGAAACAGGACCATCTGTGACAACATTGTTGGATCTTGAGATTATAATGCTAAGTGAAATAAGTCAGATAGAAAAAGCAGAGAACCATATGATTTCACTGATACGTGGTACATAAACCAAAAACAACAAAAGACCAAGACAAACAAATGAGAAACAAAAACTCATAGACACAGACAATAATTTAGTGGTTACCAGAGGGTAAGGGGGTAAAGGGGTGGTATATGAGAATGAAGGGGATCAAATATATGGTGATGGAATGATAACTGACTCTGGGTGGTGAACACACAATGGGATTTATAGATGATGGAATACAGAATTGTACACCAGAAATCTATGTAACTTTACTAACATTGCCACCCCAACAAACTTTAAATAAATAAATAAATAAATAAATAAATAAATATAAACAAATAAAAACTATTTACTTTGTAGAAATAAAATTATGGTCTTAAAATTTGCATGTATTTGTGCTATAGAGGGTGTGAATGTTTGTCACATCCTGATTTCAAACTATATTACAAAGCTACAGTGACCCAAACAGTATGGTATCGGCATAAAAATAGACCCATAGATCAATGGAACATAATAGAGAGCCCAGAAGTAAAACCATGTATATATGATCAATTAATTTACGACAAAGGAGCCAAGACTATGCAATGGAGAAAGCACAGTTTCTTCAATGAATGGAGTTGGGAAAACTGAAAAGCCACATGCAAAAGAATGAAATCGGGCTACTATCTTATACTATACACAAAAATTAACTCAAAATGGATTAAAGACTTGAACATCAGACCTGAAACCATGAAATTCCCAGAAGAATACATAGGCAGTCCTCTCCCTGACATCAGTCTTGGTGATATTTTTTGGATTTGACACCAAAAGCAAAGGTAACAAAAGCAAAAATAAATAGGTGGGACCACATCAACCTAAAAATCTTTACACGACAAAGGAAACCATCAACAAAATGAAAAGGTAATCTACAGAATGGCAGAAAATATTTGCAAATCATATCTGATAACGGTTAATATTAAAACTATATAAAGAAATCATACAATTCAATAGCAAAAGAACAACAATCCAATTAAAAAAATGGGTAGATCAGAAAAAATGTTTTTCCAAAGACATACAGATGGCCAACAGGTACATGAAAAGATGCTTAACATCACTAGTACTCAGAGATATGCAAATCAAAATCACAATGACCTATCATCTCACACCTATTAGAATGGCTCTTATAAAAAGACACTAATTCAAAGAGATGTCTGCACACCATGTTCACTGCAGCATTACTCACAATAGCCAAGATGTGGAAACAACCTAAGTGTTCATTAATGAATGAATGAATGAATGAATGGATAAAGAAAATGTGGTATATATACATAATGGAATATTACTCAGCCGTGAAAAAAATTTGTGACATGAATGGACCTTGAGGACATTATGCTAAGTGAAATAAGTCAGACAGAGAAAAACAAACACCGTATGATCTCTCACTTATATGTGGAATCTAAAAAAAAAAAATGCTCATAGATACAGAGAAGAAATTGTTGGTTGACAGAGTTGGGGGAGGTATGCATGAGAGGTCAGCCAAATGGGTAATCACAATGTACAAACTTCCAGTTATAAGTCATCGTGATGTAATGTACATCAAGGTGACTATGTAGTTAATAATACTGTTTGTATATTTTAAAATTGCTAAGAGTATATCTTAAAGTTCTTATCACAAGAAAAAAATTCTGTAACTATGTATAGTGACAGATATTAACTAAACTTAATGTGATCACTTCACAATAGACAAGTATTGTATCATTATGTTGTACATCAGAAATTAATATAATGTTCTATGTCAATTTAAACCTCAGTAAAAAGAAAAATTGCATGTGCCTGTGCTGTTTGATATATGAATCTTTGTCCATCCATAGAGAAACATAGGACAAGAAAGATGGACCATGTCTACTTAGATTGTCACTTTTTCCCAGAATCAGTGCGTACCTCAGTAAAATTTCTTATAGAGCATGTCTTACTTCCCCAATTGGAAATTAATTCTTCTACATACTCTCTGCCACGGAACTGAAATGAAATAAATGAAGCAACGTATATTGTAGGTGTCAGTGTGTGTTTACATGTATCTTGAAATGTTATTACCACTTCAAATGTGTCTGATTTTTAGGGTCTTTTGAATTGTTTCACACACACAAACTAAGTTTAGAATTCTAAACAATGACTGAAGTCCAAGGTTCTAAAACCAAGCCGCAAGTGATTATGATTGTTTACAAAAGGAGGGTTGGTAAGCATTGGCAGCAGATGAATTTACAACTGTGTGAGGTTAGGACTCTCCAATGAACTGCTTTTTTATACTGCTGAGTTTGATGTAACACTCATAAGTGGGTATTTTGACAAAAGCATCTGCTGATCTTATTTCTGGTCTCTAGGTCTCCTCTGAGGGACCTCCATGTCTCATCTCCATCAATGGAGTGGAACTTAACTGTCTCTGCCCTAGAAAACTGATGAGATTGTTACACCTCAGCTTTGAGAAGATGACCTTTGTCCTTGATTTGGCCTTTAAGGATGTTTGCCTAGAGCATGATACCTGATGATTGGGTCCCCTAAGATTGCTCGAGTCATGCAACTTCCATTGATGAATGGATTGTTGTTTTAGTCCCTTTATTATTTTTTCAAACGAATATGGATGACGGATATTTGACTCCCCAACCTTCTGAGGCACACTGCTGCTGTACAGGATTAGCTCTTGCTCAGATTTCACCCTAGTCTTCCTGAATCAGAATTCATGGATGGTAGGGCCCAGGAATCAATATTTTCACAAAGCTCCATAGGTAGTTCTAACCTCCAGCCAAGAATTAGAACCACTGCACTAGACTAGCCTAGCCTGTTGAAAGTGTCTAAGGGCGGACGGGTGGCTAAGTTGGCTAGAGCACAAGCTCTCAACAACAACGTTGCCGGTTTGACTTCCACAAGGGATGGTGGGCTGTGCTCCCTGCAACTAACAACGGCAACTGGACCTGGAGCTGAGCTGCGCCCTCCACAACTAAGACTGAAAGGACAGCAACTTGAATTGGAAAAGTCCCACACTGTTCCCAATAAAGTCCTGTTCCCCTTCCCCAATAAAAATCTTTAAAAGAGAGAGAAAGAAAGAAAGCGTCTAAGCACTAGGATTTTGTTCTCCTGACACACCACCTACTTCTGTGATATATGTGAACTTCTGTGTGCATGAAGCTATTGTCTCAACAATTTGATTTTCCCAATACAGTGAGACTGGGGCTCTTTCCCTATGAGACTTCTACGTGTATCTTCATTGGAAGTGAGCCATAGACTTGGTCATCAGGATATATTTGTCCTGAAGTACCCTCACATCATTAACTCTCTTTTTCAACTCTGAAAAAAAAATTTTTTTAATAATTTATTAAATTATTGCCTGCCCTATTTTATTTTTATTTTTATTTTTCCAGGACTCATCAGCTCCAAGTCACGTAGTTGTTTCAATCTAGTCGTGGAGGTTGCAGCTCAGAGTGGCCCATGTGGGAATTGAACTAGTAACCTTATTAAGAGCACTGTGCTCTAACCAACTGAGCTAACCGGCCGCCCCCTGAAAATTTTTTCCTGCCCCTTTTGACAACAGAGTCAAATAAAAAGAGTGCTCTCCCTCACCTTCTATCACCACCTCCCCCACCCGATGCTTATTTTCCAATTTTAGCTTCAGAATTCTGGCTTGTTTTCTGATAACCACTTATTGGGACTGCTATAAATACATTACCTTTGTGTAATGGACACTCTTTCCACATGGAACATTCTAGGTTTTCTCATAAAAATCAAACAAAAAAATGTAACTGAGCATTTTGACTGACTTGGGGCTGGAACTTGAATCTGGTAGATAGATTTAAACAACACGTTTCTACCACCTAATTCCATTCCCTGATTTACACACTGCTCAGGAGCAACTTAGAACAAAAGAAAACTCAACCCATATCCTCAGGTTTGATTCATTTGCTAGAACAGCCACAGAACTCAGAGAAACATTTTACTTACGAGATCACCAGTGTGTTACAAAAGGATATAACTTAGCAGCAGCCAGATGGAAGACACGGGTGGGGTAAGGTATGGGGAAGGGGCACAGAGCTTCCGTGACCTCTCCAAGGGCACCACTCTCTCCACATCTCCATGTGTTCACCAACTCCCAAACTCTCCTTTTGGGTTTTTATGGAGGCTTCATTACATAGCCATGATTGACTAAATCACTGACCCCTAGTGACTGAAGGAAACTCCAGCCCCTCTCCCCTCTCCCCAGGGGTTTGTGGATGAGACTGCAAGTTCCAACCCTCTAATCACATGGTTGATTCTTCTGGCAACCAGCCCCACCCTTAGGTGACCTAGGGGCTTTCCAAAAGTCACTTCATTATAACAAAAACACCTTTATCATTCTTGTCACTTAATTCCAAAGGTTTTAGTATCTCCGTGCCAGGAAAGTGACAAAGATCAAATATATATGTCTCATTATCAATCATAATATCACAGATAGCAAGAAAAGAATTACTTTAATGAGAGAGGATAATATGGATCTGTTTCCCTACATGAGTTATTGATGCTTTATAAAAGTATATAAATCTTAAGCACACAGCCTGAAAAATTTTACAGTATGTAGATACTCATGTAACATCAAGATATGGAACATTTCCAGCACTTAGAAAGAAGGCCCCTTAGTTCTCCCCAAAAGATAACCATTATTTTATCATTATAGATCAGTTTTGCCCAGTTTGACCTTGATATAAAGGAATCATATGGTTTGTGGGGTTTCTGGTGGACAGGACAGGTTTTTGCTTTTAAACTTTTTATTTATTTTAAGTGTGGTTTTCCAGGACCCATCAGCTCCAAGTCAAGTAGTTGTTTCAATCTAGTTGTGGAGGGCGCAGCTCACAGTGGTCCATACAGGGATCGAACCAGCAAGCCTGGTGTTATGAGCACCGCACTCTAACCAACTGTGCTAACCGGCCGCCTCTGGACAGGACAGTTTTAAACTAAGATTGCTGTAGCCTACAGGACATTTAATGGTGAGACTCAAGAAAAGTAGAATATAAGGAGTCCCTTTCCAAATCATACTCACTCTGGAAGTGCTCTCCTACCAAAAAAGCCAGGGTGAGCTATAAAACCCTTCTCATAGCAGCTAAGGAAACCACTGCTTATTTGTAAAGGGGGATTCAGTCAGAAGTATAGTCTCATTGGAGGAGAGTGAATGCTTAATATTTCAGTGTGACATGCATCTATTTGCAGAGGCAAATAGGATCGATACAAGCTATCGTGATTAAGACAGTCACTGGGGTTTGTTGGAGACGGAGAACCTTCGTAATCAGGATGTCCACAATGCACTGATGAATCCTAAGGGTTCAGAATAGTACTTGGCATCGTAGAGGTTCAAAACAAGTTACCCCAAGTTGTGCCACTGTGCTATGTGGACTATTTTGAGCTAAAGGCAACTGAGACCCCAGGGCTCAAGAGAAACTTCTGCCCCCACCTTTTGACTAGTTAGGAAAATTTTAATTAGGGGCCTTGCCCATAAAAGAAGAGTCATCACCAGAAATAACTTTTTATGACCGATCAATGGGGCAGGGCAAACCTCTAATTACTGAACATTTGCTCTTATTTTCCTGTGATGACCTTTCTCCCCTCTGACGCCCCAAGGTACCTTACCTCATCCTTAGTTCAGAATGTCATATATACTTCATTTTAACTTTATGTCTCCAAACCTCTAATGTATGCAGGGTCTCTGACTCATGTATGTGAGGTTCCCATATGTACGTATGTAATTAAATTTGGATATTTTCTCTTGTTACTATGTCTCGTGTAGATTTAATCATTAGACCAGCCAAAAGAACATAGGAGGGAAAAGGAAAGTTTCTTCCTCCCCACAGATTGTAGACATTCAACAAATATTTGATGAAAGAATGTTCAATTAAATGAATAATGAATAAGCTCGAAAGAAGACTTCTACTAAAATTACCATATTGTATTTCTACCACCACCCAGAAAGTGGGAATAAGTTGAAAAACAATGGCACTTGTTTTTGTGAATATTCAACTTTGCTTTTTAAAAATATCCCAGTTCTAATTTTCTTTCAAGCAAATAACCATTAAAATAATATGAACATGATTCCCTAAGCAGTTTTGAAATACCTAATAGCCCCTCAGCTTATTGGTTCAATATTTTCTATGGGTACTCGGGCACATTTTCCAGGAAAACTGTTAAACCAATATTATTTATTAAATGGCTTGATTTGGATATCATCATAACCTGCAAGTATTTTAGGATCTGAAACAGAATTGTATAATTTTTTTTTAAACACACACTGGATGAATTCTTAGAATTAAAATAATGCCATAATTAAACGCACTGTGGTATCCAGGGTTTCTTCTGGAACAGAAAAAGGACATTAGTGAAAAAAACTGGTGAACTCCAAATAAAGTCTGGAATTTAGTAAATGATAATGTACCAATATTTGTTTCTTAGCTTTGACAAATGTATCATGGTTATATGTAAGATGTTAACATTAGAGTGAAAGGTATAACGGAAGTCTGTACTATCTTTACAACTTTTCTATAAATCTAAAATTATTCCAAAATAAAAAGTTGTGTTTTTTAAGGAAATCAGTATACCCCACTAGCCTTTGCTCCAGAAGATCATTAATATTTGCCATTCACAGGACCTTACGATGTCTGACAATTAAGTTTGCAAACTCATCCTAGATAAAGTGTTCATTGCTCATACCTTATTTCTGAATATCAGTAAGGTCACCTTCGAAGTACTCCCCTTGGGAAGCTATGCACTGACGCCAGTGCCTAGTTCACCCTTCAAAGCAATTTTGGAACTCTTTTTCTGGAATGGCCATCAGAGCTGTCGTCGTATTACCCTTGATGTCCTGAAAGTCATCAAAATGTCTTCCTTTCTATATTTCCTTTATATTTGGGTAAAAAAAGAAGTCATTGGAGGCCAGATCAGGTGAGTAGGGAGGGTGTTCCAATATAGTGATTTGTTTACTAGCTAAACACTCCCTCACAGACAGCACCATGTTGGTGGAAAGTTCAGGTCCTCTAACTTTTTCACGCAGCCATTTCAGCACTTCCAAACAGTAAACTTGTTTAATTGTTTGTCCAGTTGGTACAAATTCATAATGAATAATCCCTCTGGTATCTAAAAAAGGTTAGCAGCATCGTTGCAACAAGTTCACAAATTTAATTGTCACACTTCGTATTAAGCAGAATTAGACTTTCTAACCAGTTTAGTAATATTAACGGAGGGAAAAGAAAAGGATCTCTTATACTTCTTTTATCATAGGAACACACTCCTAAAAATATTCTTGTCTCATTAAATATACATGCGCTGATACATTTTAAACACTTGGGCTCACAGGTGTGTTAAGTGGTGGTGAGGGTGGGAAGGAAGTGGGTGTGATTACAAAAGGGCAAATGAGGGATCCTTGTTATGTTGGGAATATCCTGTACCTTGGCTGTAGCAATGGGACATAATTATGGTATACTGCATATACTATGTACTATAGTTGTACAAGATGGGAAGAAACTGGGGAAAGCTACACAGGCTCTTTCTGTATTATTTCTTAAAACTGCATGTGAATTTACAGTTGTCTCAAAGTAAAATGTTTCATTAAAAAGACTTAGAAACAGGGCCGGCCCGGTGGCTCAGGCGGTTAGAGCTCCGTGCTAACTCCGAAGGCTGCCGGTTCGATTCCCACATGGGCCAGTGGGCTCTCAACCACAAGATTGCCGGTTCACCTCCTGGAGTCCCGCAAGGGATGGTGGGCTCCGCCCCCTGCAACTAGCAATTGGCAACTGGACCTGGAGCTGAGCTGCGCCCTCCACAACTAAGATTGAAAGGACAACAACTTGACTGGGAAAAAAGGCCTGGAAGTACACCCTGTTCCCCAATAAAGTCCTGCTCCCTTTCCCTAATAAAAAATCTTTAAAAAAAAAAAAAAAGACTTAGAAACAAAACGTAAAGAAGGAGAAAAAGAGTTGTACTCAAACAAAATGTTGATAATGCTACAGATATAAGATTTGATAATTATGAGCCATTGTTGATTTTGATTTCCTTGGTCAAAGTAAACTTGTAAAAAGAAGAAATTATTAACTTCTTTTCAGAATGGTTAGAAATTTTCCTTTTCCAATTTATAGTTTATAATAGGTAATGTAACGGAAAGGCTCATCATCCAAATGTTACACAAAAGCATAGAATGAAAATTGGCCCCGCCACCTTTCGTCACCTGTCCAGTTCTCCCCAGTGACAACCCCTGTAACCAATCCTTCTCAAACTCTTCCAAAACAAAAAGGAAGGAAACACTTCCAAACTCATGTTATAAGGCCAGCACTACCCTAATACTAAAGCCAGACAAGGAGAGTACAAGAAAATAAAATTGCAAGTCAATATCCCTGATGAACATAAATGCAAAAATCCTCAGCAAAATATTAGCAGTACATTAAAAAGATCATACACCATGATCAAGTGGGATTTATTTCTGGGAAGCAATGTTTCCACATATACAAAACAATAAATGATATACCACATTAGCCAATTAAATGTTAAAAATCATATGATCATCTCAATAGATTTAGAAAAATCATTTGACAAAATCCAACATTCTTTCATAATGAAAACTCCCAACAAATTAGGTACAAATGGCAATGTACCTGAACATAATAAAGGCCATCCATGTATGACAAGCCCACAGATAACCTCATATTCAGTGGTGAAAAGCTGAAAGCTTTTCCCCTAAGTCAAGGAATAAAACAATGATACCCACTCACCACTCACCACTTTATTTAACATAGTACTGGAAGTGCAAGTGAGAGAAATTAGGCAAGAAAAAGCAATAAAAGACATCCAAGCCAAAAAAAAAAAAAAAGTAAAACTGTCTATGTTCAGAGTTGACATTCTGTTCAGAGATAAAATATTGTATGTGGAAAACCCTGAGGACTCCACCAAAAAACTGTTAGATCAATGAATTCAGGAAAGTTGCAAGATACAAAAATCAGTTGCATTTCTGTACATTAACAATGAGCTATTAGAAAGAAAAACTTAAGAAACAATCCCATTTACAATAGCATCAAAAAGAATACAATACCCAGGAATAAATTTAACCAAAGTGGTAAAAGATCTGTACACTGAAAATTATAAAACACTGTCAAAAGAAATCGAAGAAGACACAAATAAATAAAAAGACATGTGTTCATTCATTGGGAGAATATTGTTAAAATATCCGTACTACCCAAAGCGACCTACAGATTCAGTGCAATCTCTATCAAAATTCGCATGGCATTTTTCACAGAAACAGAAAAAATATGTAATCCTAAAATTCGTATAGAACCACAAAAGACCCAGAATAGCCAAAGCAGTCTTGAAGTCTTGAGAACACAGCTGGAGGCATCACATTTTCTGATTTCAAACTATATTACAAAACTATAGTAGTAATCAAACAATGTGATATTGGCATAAAAACAGACACATAGATCCATGGAATAGAATACAGAGCCCAAAAGTAAACCTCTGTATATATGATCAATTAATTTATGAAAAAGGAGCCAAGAATATACAATGGGGAAAGAATATCTCTTCAATAAATGGTGCTGGGAAAACTGGATATCTACATGCAAATGAACGAAACTGGACCACTATCTTACACCATACACAAAATCAACTTAAAGTGGCTTAAAGACTTGAATGTAAGACCTGAAACTATAAAATTCCTAGAAGAAAACATAGGGGATAAGCTACTTGATATTGGTTTTGGTGATGATATTTCAGATTTGACACCAAAAGCAAAGATAACAAAAGCAAAACTAATAAGTGGGACTACATCAAATTTAAAAGCTTCTGCACAGCAAAGAAAACCATCAACAAAATGAAAAGGCAATCTACAGAAAGAGTAAATATTTGCAAACCACATATTCGATAAGGAGACAATACCTAAAATATACAAGAAACTCATATAACTCAAAAGCAAAAAATAATAATAATAATAACCCAATTAAAAACTAGGCAAAGATCTTGACTAGACCTTTTTCCAAAGAAGATATACAAATAGCCAATATGAAAAGGTGCTCAGCATCACTAATCATGAGGGAAATGCAAATCAAAACCCCTCACCTGTTAGGATGTCTATTATTACAAAGAGATAAGTGCTGGTAAGGATGTGGAGAAAAAGCAACCCTTGTACACTGTTGGTGAGAATGTAAATTGGTGCAGCTACTATGGAAAACAGTATGGAGGTTTCTCAAAAAATTAAAAATAGAATTCCCATATGATCCAGCAATCCCATTTCTGGGCTTATATCCAAAGGAAATAAAATAACCACATTTTATATTCCCATTAGAAATGTATGAGGCTTCCAATTTCTCCATATCCTCGTCAACACTTGTTATCTGTCTTCCAAAATATACTTAACTCTTGGATGGAAACTATCTAGAAAAGACCCCAACTCCATTCCATCTTGTTTATTGTAGGGCCAGTTCCTTAGGTTGTCCTCATCTGTAAATAGGGGATAACAAAAATATATCATAGGGTTATATGAGGAAGAAATGAAAATATTTTCATTGGAATATTGCTTGGCCATAATACCATATTTTGCCGTATATGATGCGCTCCCATGTATAATGCACACCCGCATTTTTGGCCCAAACTTTCAGGGGAAAACAACCTTTTGTTTTAATTGTTTAATTCAAAATTGTATTTGTTTACATTTAGGCACTTGTTTTTGTATTATAAAAAGGAATTTCAGCATTTATTTTTTAACATATTATGGTACAAGAAATTTTATGTAACAAATAATTACAAAACACAAGAGCAGATACAAGGTACAAGAACTTTTATGTACCGGTAATAAATTTACGATATTTACACATCATAGAAGGCCAAGAACTCTTCATCATTGCAAGTTCATCGTAAGTTCAACAAAACCAATTATCGTATCACAGGGTATTATTTTGCATACAGATATCGTTATTGATTTCTAGAGTTACACTTTTAACTCATAAGCATAAGTAAAAGAATTAAAAACATTTATATAGATACAGAATTAGTACTACCCACGTATAATGTACATCCTTATTTTTCCCCTCACAAATTTGGGCAAAAAAATGCACATTATACACAGCAAAATATGGTAAATGCTCAAAAACCATTAACTATTATCGTTATCATTATTATCATTATCTATGAAAAACATTTTGCCTTTTCTCAAGATGGTTTCTAATTTTAAATCTACTAACTTCTGAGTGATGCTCAGGTTCCTCATATCATTTTCAGTTTGTGAGAGTGTTAAGCAGGAATACTTATTCATTTCTGCTGATAGAGCTTTATATTTGGAGAATCAGTCCATTAAAGCAATATTCCTGGCCTTTCTCTGCTCTTTTACCGAGGGCAGTGACTTATCTGTTGGCAAATCTGGGAGAAAGAACTTGCCATCTTGACAATTTTTTCTCCCTGTCCTGAGGCACTTCCTTCCCACAAAGGGTATATACTACTCTACTCTGCTCCCTCTCCCTCCCCAGTCCTAAATTTCACAGTGGCCACACCCCTCCCTCCAGAGAGTGGCCTGAAGTCATTCAATGAGTGGTTGTGTAATTCTCAATCTGCAGCTCAGGAACATCAGGCTCAGAATCCAGGCGATTTCCTCCAGGCCAGGCCTAACCAGTAATTACAGTGAGTTTATTCTCCTGCTTTATTCCTGGGCCAGTCACTTAATTGGTTTTCAACTTGAGTGGGAGATTTAACAGAAAGTTATTATTGATCTCCCTCAAACTCCAACACACGTCTATTTTTGTCATACCCAAGATTGTAATTTAAGTAACTTTTTCAGAATCATTTACAGGATCTTTAAGGCTCATCAAATTATAAAAGAATAAACATGTAGAAATGGAAATATAAAAGTGAAAAATGCACTAACATATTGTACTTAAGTCCCTTAGAAGCAGATTGTATCAGTAAGCTATTGTTGTATAACAAACTACCCCAAAATTTACTGGCTTAAAAGAACAATCGGGGGCCCGGCCCGGTGGCTCAGGTGGTTAGAGCTCCGTACTCCTAACTCCAAAGGCTGCTGGTTCGATTCCCACATGGGCCAGTGGGCTCTCAACCACAAGGTTGCCAGTTCAATTCCTCGAGTCCCGCAAGGGATGGTGGGCTCCGCCCTCTGCAACTAAGATTGAACACGGCACCTTGAGCTGAGCTGCCGCTGAGCTCCCAGATGGCTCAGTTGGTTGGAGTGCATCCTTTCAACCACAAGGTTGCCAGTTCGACTCCGGCAAGGGATGGTGGGCTGTGCCCCCTGCAACTAGAAAAAGGCAACTGGACCTGGAGCTGAGCTGCGCCCTCCACAACTAAGACTTGGAAAAAAATTCTGGAAGTACACACTGTTCCCCAATAAAGTCCTGTTCCCCTTCCCCAATAAAATCTTTAAAATATAATAATAATAATAAATAAAATAAAATAAATTTGCAGACACATGCACCTTAATTGTCTAACATAAAATTATCTGGACTAAAATTTAGCTAGCCTAAACAGTATTCATCTAATACTGTTAAAGTTTATAAGCCAATAATAAAAGTTACCCTTGAGTTTTGGTAAACAATGTGGAGAAAAAAAGTTTAAGTTAAAAAAAGGTCACATTCTAAATTTTGAAACAGGAACGTCCTATGTATATCCAGTGACCACAGGTATACGACTAAATATCAGAGGCAATGCAAATGTTAGTCCAGTCCACCATATAACTTTTGGTTAGTTACATGATTTCAAAGAGAAACATGCTATAATACTATAAATGATATGAGAGATGACTGTCCCAAATATTTTGGCATATAATAAATATGTAATACAAAATTAAGATATTAAAAACAGGTAAAAACTTATTATTGCAACCATAAAATTGAGTCATTATTGAAAGATCGACTGGTGAAGATATTTTCTAAATATCTTCTAAATTTATTTCTCTGCTAAAATAAATTTCTTCCCAAATAATTTATTCTTTAGAAAGGACAAACATTAACTTGTCACTCCTACATAAGTCATGAAGTGGTTAACTTCCTTTTTCTGTTTTTATTTTTTTGGTCTATTTCATAAACTTCTTACAATTGAAAATTATATAATTATTTCAAGATGCCATATTGTCATTAATTCAATAGTAAGCAACAGCTTAACTCTTAATACCATTTTTATATTCTCATTTCCTGACATTGACATCTGTCCCACTAATAACCCACATTATCAGATTTTGATTAATTTCCCTCTAGCTCTCAGTTTATCCCTAGTTTTCTAAAATCCTCTTTGGTCCAGTGGCTGCATAAACTGAATCTTCACTAAGCATTTGGTCTCAAATGCTTCACTATTATACACAGGTAGTTTTGACTTCATAGTAAAAAGAAAGAAAAGACCTAATGAAAAATATTTATTCTGAATTGAGGGCAATTGAATAAACTTTGATTATCATATAGCTTCTAAATGTTTCTGGTGTGATCTGAGAGTATGTGTTTCTGAAGGTTGTCACAGAAACTTTTTCTCAGCCAAACTCGAAGTGTTCTGTTTGGCCTAATTAGAATGGAACCGTTTTGTTTTCATCAAATATATAATGACACTACTCAGTGTTTTCCAACTTCAAGTCTTCAAAAATCACTTATGATTTTGTATTGGATCACATATCTGGAAAAGAAAAAAACACCCAACAACCAAATGCCGCAGCATTTATTGAGGCGTGTATCAGTTGATTGTACGTCCTTTTTGAGATCATCCATGCAATACACCATCTATGGACTATAGGTATCATCATCTGCCTCAGAGAAGGACTACATTGTAGATTAGCCTCAATAAATTTAGTTAAGATTAATGAATGGATGAGTGAAATATAAAACAGAACATTAAATAAAGTAGATTCGTACATTCATAAAAGCACATGAATTAAGATCACGGAGTTCAAGGTTCAGTTCTTTGATTAACTGCATATGTGACTTTCATCACAGATCTGAAAGATACTCTCAAGTTCATCATATTGGTTAAAATGAAATTGGCTACAAAATAACAGCACCGAATTAGAGGTGTCCATGGCTTCCTAAAGGCTTATGGCCTTCTGGTTACGATGTGGCTGCCACAGCTCAGGCATTATATCCTCACATGATAGTGTGTCTAAAGTGGCAAAGGAAAAGGAGCCTTCCTTATTTAACATGCCTTGCTCATTTCATGGGGGGAGGGGAGTCTTTCCCAGAACCTCTTAGAATTCCCCGTCTATCTCATTGGCCAGAAGTGAGTCATATAGCCAATTCGGACTGCAAAGTTGGCTAGATAAGTGAGGATTTGGCATTTTCAGCCTCTGTGGAGAGAAAGACAAGGAAGGAAGAGGTTGGGAATGGCAGTCAGCTTGGCAGCCAACAGTCTGCAATAATCCAACTCCCCCGTTTTACAGATGATGAAGACAGGTCCAGAAATAGGAAGTGACTGGTAGCAACTTAGTGTTAGGGCCAGAAGCAGAACTAGAACTTGTACCTTCTCACTGTCCAGTTCTGAGCATCCCCTACTAGCCACAGAGTACTTCAAAGGTACCACAGTCTCGCCTCTGAAACAAGGGGGTTGACTAGATACAGTTAATTCAGCAATTTATAGAGCACTAACTGAGCACTTAATGTATTCTATGCACTGAGCAAGGTGCAGGAGATACAAAGATGAATAAGAAATGGTTTCTTCCCTGAAAATTGGAATCTCTAACATTCCAGATTCACAGATAATGTAAAATAATTTTTAAAAATATCCATTCCAAGAAAAGGTTTAGAATGCACATGTAAATCAGAAAATATCACTACCAGCTTACATAATTATTTAAGGCTGAGGTTAGCAAACTGTAGCCTGTGAGCCAAATGTAGCCCATTGTCTGGATATAAATAAAGTTTTATTGGAACACAGACATACCCATTTGTTTGTAAATCTATGGCTGCTTTCCTGCTACAATGGCAGAGTTGAGTAGTTGCAACAGAATTGAATAGTTGTGACGGAAACTGTATAGCCTACAAAGCCTAAAATATTTACCACCTAGTCCTTTACAGGAAAACCTTGCCAGCCTCTTATCTAAGGGGGAAAAGAAGAATGTTTGTATAAAATATAGATGACTTACTTATTTCATCATATCCTTCAAATATTTTACCTGCATCTGATTCTCAGGTTTTTGGCTTCCTGAAAATTCAGCAGACAATAAATCAACATCAGTAATATAAGACCTTGATCACTTGTGCCACTGTTGCCTTGAAAACATTAAAAAGAATGCTTCAACTAACAGTTGAGTTATTTTTGGTTTAAAGAGAATTGAGTCACTCTGGTCAAGGTGATAAATATTTGACTTGGTTGGCTTAGATGGAATTTTTGGATAACTTCCATAGACTCCAAACTGAAATGCATGGTTTTACTTAGAATTAAATTTTAATTTGTTTTAAACGAATATCAGTGTATATATGAGTACATATTGCTTGAGGCAAGTCATCCGCAGTTGACCCCAATTTGCTTCCTGGCCTCTCCCAAGAGCCTCAGGAGTCCCCATTCCTCCTGGGGGCTGAATATCCACCCCTGAATGCTTGCCAGCTCTTCAGATGCGGTTTCAAGCTCAACTCAACTCTTCCCTCTACCCTGCCCCATGTTCAGGACGCCACTATTCCCCGACCCAACCAGAGTTCAAATTCTGACTTCACCACCCCTTTAAATTGGGTCCATTTGTCAAACTGTTTCAAGCTTCGGTTTTCTCTTTTGTACAATGGGAAGAATAATATTCATCTAATTTAGGATTGGTGTAAAAATTAAGGGAAACACTGAATGTAAAGTGCGTAGCACACAGCAAGTATCAAAAATTACTTCCCCTTTCATACACTTTACAAAATGTTAGCAACCCATGTTTCTTCCCTGGATTTCACCGTTCACATCTACTTAATCACTAAGTCCTGATAATTCAGCTTCTGCAGGCTTTAAATCTGGAGCGTCCCTTCCATGTTCCCTAAATGGCTGAATTTTCCCCCTCACTTCTGATTGCTTGCTTTTTGAGCCATCTTACAAGAATTTTGCTTAGAAATCTACATCTGTTTGTTTTACTATTGAATCAAATCCCATTCTTAGTCTGTTGATCCAGCCTTTTCTTTTTCTTTTTTTTTTAATTTTTTATTTTATTTATTTATTTATTTATTTTTTGATCCAGCCTTTTCAGTCATGATCTTCAAGGCCCTAGCTACCTCTCCAAGCCCATTTTTCTACTTCCCAAGGGCCTTTGCACTTCTTTGCCAATGTCCCATTGGACACAGCAAGTTGCATGGCCTAAAGTCAGTGTGGATAAAAGGGTATGCATATAAGTTGTACTTATTTGGGGAACCATTAGTGCAACCATCTAGCCCAGCCACTTCCTGGTTACATGACTGGGCAAGTCACCTACTGAGTTTCAGTTTCTTCAATCTGTAAAATACAGATACCATTTACATCTTAAGGTCCTTGTAAAGATAAATAATTTTTATTTATTTATATGTATTTACATATTAATTCTTAGTATAGCTTGAGCTTGCAGTGCTTAGTGCCTTACACTTAGTTATGTGACCTTAATAGGAACTATGGAGGATATAAATATAAACAAAGGATGTTAGTAAATATCTGCTGTTTATTATAAATGAACTACCTGCCCTGAGAAATGCACTGGTTTTAACATGGCCTTAGTCAGAGTTGTTTTCCATTTTAATGTCTTTTTTTAAAAATTTACTGGGGTAACAATTGTTAGTGAAATTACATAGATTTCAGGTGTACAATTCTGTAATACATCATCTATAAATCCCATTGTGTGTTCACTACCCAGAGTCAGTTCTCCTTCCATCACCATATATTTGATCTAATGTCTTTTTTTCCTCCTGATTTTAAAATGTATCTTCATGGTAGAAAAATATAGGAAAGTATAAAGATTAAAGTAAAATTAACTGAAATTCCATTCCTAAGAGAGAACCACTCAATAACATCTCATCAGATTCCGCTTCACCTTGTTTTCTATGGATTTTCCTATGGATTTCGATCTTCTTAATAGCTTACAACAGCGGCGGCTGGACTGTTCAGTGGTTAGAGCGCAGTGCTCATAACACCAAGGTTGCTGGTTTAATTCCCATACCGGCCAGTGAGCTGCACCCCCCACAACTAGATTGAAAACGACTTGACATAGACCTAATGGGTCCTGGAAAAAACACACTGTTCCCCAATATTCCCCAATTTAAAACAAAAATAGCTTACAACCAAAGTGAAAATGTCTTCTGAAGACAACAAATGGATTTAATTATCCCCCACTTTGAAAAATTAAAAACATTTGTGTTGAAAGAAAAATCAGCTTAACTGACAAATCACTTAATTTTTGTTAATACGGCACGAGGAATGGTGACTGAGAGATCGCCAGGATACAGAATAACATTCACTTGCTTGTTTGACAGCAAACAAGAAGTCACAGCCACAAAACTAACAATAACTGACAAGTTATAAATAAATATGCTTTACTTTCTTTCTTTAAAAAATTCCTCATATAATCAAAAACATTTCCTTTACTTGACTCATTCATTACAAGGGCCCTGTGCCAAGAGTACCTCCTCCATGCAAGAGTGAAAAGCAGCTCCACTTCTTTAAAGAGGTTTTGTTCTTTACACAGACTATATTCTATTCTCTCAGCAGCTTCTGGGTTTTCACGTGCTCCTTATTCAGCTCTTGGCTGCCCTGACCAATTTCCCATTGACTTTCTTGTTGAACTCGCAGCAAGTGTATTGGTGTGTCCTTGGGGTCTCTCCCATTCAAAATTGTTACACAGGAGCCACATGAATGCAGTTTAAATGGCCTCAATTTACCAGATTTCTACTTCATTACTGAGACTTTACACATGGTTAAAAAAGTAATATGGGCAAATAAAAAGAACTTTACCCTAATTACAAACCCATCATTGACTTAGTGACCTGCTACTATTCTAAACAGAATGATTTCAAAGGCATTACATTTCTTACCAACTTATTGAAAGAAGATAGGGAAGGAGGAGAGAAGGAGGAAGGCCTAGTAAATTAATTCTAACTTCCCTATCACGAAGGTTTAGGTCATCTTTCTAGAATGTCTATATGTATAAATATGCATCCTTTTTGGAATGAATTTTTGATGGTAACTCAGTGAGCTAGGACTACTCAGTTTCAGTACCACAATCATGATGGAATGGGTTCAGAGTTCACACAGCCAAAGGAGTAGGATCATGGACCAGAATTGATTTTAAGAGGGATGGGAAAAAATGTACATATGTTGGCTAACTATATGGAATTATTTAGCTGGGACGAGGTTAGGCATATACTTTCATAATTAAATGACATTTTCCGAGTAGTTAGCAAATCTCTACTTCAAATTAATCAACTTCTCTCATAAGCAATCTGTGAATAAGTGAGAATCATTGCCAAAAGTTTTTGTGCATAGTTTAGTTTTTTTAGAAAATAGTTTAGCAATCTACAGACTGGTAGAAAATATTTGCAGACCGTATATCTGATAAGGAATTAATACCCAAAATACATAAAGAACTCATTAGCAAAAAAACCAACAATCCAATTATAAAATGGGCAGAACAGGGCCAGCCGCGTGACTCAGGCAGTTGGAGCTCTGTGCTGTTAACACCGAAGGCTGCCAGTTCGATTCCTACATGGGCCAGTGTCAGATGGCTCATTTGGCTGGAGTGCGGGCTCTCAACCACAAGGTTGCCGGCTGAACTCCTCAACTCCCGCAAGGGATGGTGGGCTGTGCCCCCCGCAACTAAGATTGAGCATGGCACCTTGAGCTGAGCTGCCTCTGAGCTCCTGGATGGCTCAGTTGGTTAGAGCACAAGCTCTCAACCACAAGGTTGCCAGTTCGACTCCCACAAGGGATGGTGGGCTGCGCCCCCTGCAACTAACAATGGCAACTGGACCTGGAGCTGAGCTGCGCCCTCCACAACTAAGACTGAAAGGACAACAACTTGACTTGGAAAAAGTCCTGGAAGTACACACTGTTCCCTAATAAAAACCCTGTTCACCTTCCCCCCCCAAAAAAAAATAAAATGGGCAGAACAAAATAGACATTTTTCCAAAAACACACAAATGGCCAATGGGTACATGAAAAGGTGCTCATCAGTAATCATCAGGGAAATGCAACTCAAAACCACCAGGAGATATCACTTCACACCTGTTAGAACGGCAATTATCAAAATGGCAAGAAATTACAAGTGCTGAGATAGATGTGGAGAAAATGAACTCTCATATACTGTTGGTGGGAATGTAAATTGGTGCAGCCACTATGGAAACAGTATGGAGGTTCCTCAAAAAATTAAATAAAACTACCACATGATGCAGCAATTCCACTTCTGGGAATCTATCCAAATAAAATGAAATCACTAACTCAAAAAGATATGTGCACTGCAGCATTATTTACAACAGCCAAGATATGGAAACAACCTAAGTGTCCCTCGATGGATAAATGGATAAAGATGTGAATACAAACATCTTGATGGCTCCAAACACCTGAGCCATCTGGCCACACACACACACACACACACACACACACACACACACACACACACACATTATTCAGCCATAAAAAGAAGGAAATCCTGCCATTTGCAGTAACATGGATGGACCTGGAGGGCATTATGCCAAGTGAAGTAATTCAGAAAATGACAAATACTGTATGATCTCACTTATCCATGGAATCTAAGAAACAAAACCAAACAAACTTAGATATTTGCCAGAGGCAGGGGACGAGAAGAGCATGAAATGGGTGAAGGTGATCAAAAGGTACAAACTTCCAGTTATAAAATAAATAAGCCCTGGGATCTAATGTACAGTACGGTAAACACAGTTAACAATATTGTATTGTACATTTGAAAGTTGCTAAGAGGGTACATTTTTTTTTTTAATTGAGGGAAGGGGAACAGGACTTTATTGGGGAACAGTGTGTACTTCCAGGACTTTTTCCAAGTCAAGTTGTCCTTTCAGTCTTAGTTGTGGAGGGTGCAGCTCAGCTCCAGGTCCAGTTGCCGTTGTTAGTTGCCGTTGTTAGTTGCAGGGGGCGCAGCCCACCATCCCTTGAGGGAGTCGAACCAGCAACCTTGTGGTTGAGAGGACACTCGCCAACCAACTGAGCCATCCAGAAGCTCAGTGGCAACTCAGCTCAATCTTAATTGCAGGGGGTGGAGCCCACCATCCCTTGCGGGAGTCAAGGAGTGGAACCAGCAACCTTGTGGTTGAGAGCCCATGCTCCAAACACCTGAGCCGTCTAGCCACCTGGGAGATGAGCGGCAGCTCATTGACTTCATTCTAGTTGCGGAAGGCGCAGCTCGCTGGCCCACGTGGGAATGGAACCGGCAGCCCCATTGCCCAGAGCTCGCGCTCTAACCAACTGAGCCACCTGTCTGCCCAGGGTGCATCTTAAAAGCTCTCATCACAAGGAAAAAAATTTGTAACTATGTGAGGCAAGAATAACTAAATTTATTGTGGTAATAATTTTGAAATTATATTGAATTATTATATCGTACACTGAAACTAATACAGTATTATGTCTATTATATCACAATAAAAAATAATTTAAAGCAATAGAAACATAAAAATGGTGAAGTCACTGTAGGCTAATCCTTTCCTCCAATCACTCCCATCCCAAATATGCTAGCTTTGGTTCACACTCTGAATCCTTTAGGTAGTTGGTTTTTGTCCAGAGTTTTTAGTTGCCTGTGGTAGGGTCAGTTGATTAGGGACTATTTGTCCACATGGAAAGTGGAACTCCGGCTGAATTACATGTGCTCAGAAAACATGATCTGTATGATACTGATTCTTTGGAATACGTTGATATTTGTTTTACAGACCAATTTTTATAAATTGTGTGTTTAAAAAGAATTATGTATTTTGCCACTCTTGGGTGCAGTATTTCTTTCTGTTAGATCAAATATGATTAATTGTGTGGTTCAGATTGTCTGTATCCTCACTGATTTTTATCTTCTTGATATATTACACTAGAAGAATGTTAATATCTTCCACTACAGATGTGGATTTGTCTCTCCTTGTATTTCTGTCCATTTTTGCTCTCTATATTTGGATTATATATAATATATTGGCTATATATAATAAAGCCATGTTTCCCTGAAAATAAGACCTAGCCTGACCATCAGCTCTAATGCGTCTTTTAAAGCAAAAATTAATATAAGACCAGGTCTTATTTTACTATAAGACCGGGGCTTATCTAACATAAGACCGGGTCTTATATTAATGTTTGCTCCAAAAGACTCATTAGAGCTGATGGTCCAGCTAGGTCTTATTTTCGGGGAACCCCGGTATATTGGACTACATTTGTATTAAGTACATACAATTTATTATTTGTTAAAACTTCTAGGAAAATTGAAACTGTGCACTGTTTATCATATATTGATGATGTTAAAATAATCTTTGGTAAAGGTTTTTGTATTGTATTCTATTCGCTGTGTTTTAGCTCACAACTGGATTATAGACTATACTTGGAGAACATTTATTATCTCACCAGAATAATGATCTGCCTTAAGGAGCTATTCCTCCCTCACTTCCTCCCAGTGATTCTGGAACTGACAACCGAAGTCCCTTCTTCCCTTGGTACATAGTAAGTAGTCTGAGGTGTGGGTAAAGAGTGCCAGCTGGGCCTAAGCTCTTCCCCAGACTTTTCTGGATTGCCGCTGGAAAGGAAGCTTTCCTTTCTTGGTCAGACACATGCCAAGGGCCTTCCATGTCCCATGTCTGGTACTCTCTCTGGAGAATTGCCTCTGCTGTGGGAGAGGATGAGACCAGCAGGCAGAGAGAAGCAAAGATAATGGGGGGAGAGAGAAATGGGGAGTTGGGGAAACAGGCGGATATCACTGATAACTTTTGTGTCCATGAATCTAGCGCCACTGCTGGTTGGTTACGTGAGATGAAAAATTTCTGCTCCACCTTTCCTCCACCCAAAGCACTTTGTTCTCTTTGCAATGATACCCCCAATTAACATATTCATGAAATGCTTTAAGTGGTGCTCTGGAATTCTGGCCACAGAAGATGGTGTCGCAGCCAATAGCTATCCTCACCATTATTTTTTTTCTAAAATGTTATTTGGAAAGAAAGGAGTGCTTTTCCATTTAATAACAAAAGTATTCATGCTTACAGAAATGCAGTGATAAAAAGCCTTAGAATATGAACATGTCTAAATGTGTGAGTACACATAATTTGTACTTTTGGAACACATGGGACAATGCCTTGAACAAAAAATGTATTGATTTAACCAAAAAGACAGTTATAAGCTAATTAAAAAAATAATATTTATATGACTTTAGGTAGGTGGTGAAGAAATGATGTCATTTATAAACCAAGAGTTACACAAAAATAGAAAACCACAATCTGGAAGCAATAAAGTCTGGAGGATATGAAACAAGTTTCCCGTAAGTAAACTCTGTATCACTGTATCAACAAAGAGGACAAAGTTTAACTTACTGATAGCATAATGTATGCAAATAATAATCATTAAAATGCCCTTTAAAGCCAAATTGCCTGTTTTAAAAAGGACAAATCTATTGACTGGAATCCAAATCACTAATTTTAAACTATATTAAAAAGTAGCAGAGACAGATACATTTCACATAATAAAAACTGAGAGTGATTCAAATACCATTTTATGCTAAGTACCTTTTCAGCACATTATTAAATAAACTTCCTAGTATGCGATGCTTTTTAGTTAATAATTAGATTTATCTCTTTTAGCGCACAAAATTTAATTCAAGGATAATTTATTAAAAGAAATAGAGAAGACTTCTTGGTAAATTTCTGATTAAAACAAAAAACACATTTTATTTTCTTGTTCTCTTTTCTATGGTCATGGGGCATGAGCCCAGATTTGGTATTCTAATGATTTGAGCCCAGATGTGGTATTCTGATGATTCTTGTTTATAATCACATTCTCTCTATTTTTTATTTTTTACTTTCTATTGTATCTCAAAGAAAGATAAATGAGATAAAGAGAAGTTGCTAGACTAGAGCTTTGCTGGAGTATTGTTTTGAAACTAGCAGTAAGATGCCTGACCTCGAAGTGCTTCTAAACCTGATCACTTCCATACATTCAGTTTTTGCTACAGGAGTGATATCAGGTAAACCAAAACCATTGAAGTACAGAGGGTACAAAAAAAAACATATACACATTTTAAGAAAGGAAAAAACTGTATTAAAATTGTAATACAATGAATGATGCTAGCATTCATTTGATTAATGCTATCTTTTGAGCAAACGTCATGCTACACATTGCTACTGTAATTCAATTCAACTTCGAAAAGTAATACATAGATAACATCTCTTAATATGTGTACATTTTTTGGCATCTCCAGTATATTCCGAAATTTTATTTTTTTTTAAGATTTTACTGGGGAAGGGGAACAGGACTTTATTGGGGAACAGTGTGTACTTCCAGGACTTTTTTCCAAGTCAAGTTGTTGTCCTTTCAATCTTAGTTGTGGAGGGTGCAGCTCAGCTCCAGGTCCAGTTGCTAGTTGCAGGGGGCGCAGTCCACCATCCCTTACGGCAGTCGAACCCGCAACCTTGTGGTTGAGAGGATGCACTCCAACCAACTGAGCCATCCAGGAACTAGGCAACAGCTCAGCTCAAGGTGCCGTGTTCAATCTTAGTTGCAGGGGGTGCTGCCACCATCCCTTGTGGGACTTGAGGAATCGAACTGACAATCTTGTGGTTGAGAGCCCGTGGTCCAACAAACTGAGCCATCCGGCCATTAGGGAGCTGAGTGGTAGCTCATTGATTTCATTCTAGTTGCGAGGGCGCAGCTCACTGGCCCATGTGGGAATCGCACCGGCAACCTCCGCGTTAGGAGCACAGTGTTCCAACCACCTGAGCCACTGGCCGGCCCTAAGTTATTCAAATCTTGATTGTAGGAAGTGAATCAAACTTCTGAGTGACTATTTTGCATGCAGCTTTTAAATACTGCGTTTTACACTAGTAGACAAGAATATGCCCTAAAAGTAATACTCTGTAACCAACAAGCAAACTAATTCCCTAGGAGACATAATTTTTAGCAGTTTTTAGTTAACTCTACTTATAGATTTGCTATTCATAACATTAAAATAACTAAGAAAGCAAGCTTTGGTATAGAGGACACCAATTAGTTTTCAGTATAAGTTCTCTTTCCCATAACTGTCCATGTATTTCTGTCGTTGAGGGATAAGGAGAAAATCTACAAAGGCCTTGAACATGAAGCATATTCTATTAGCCAGAATAGGTTAGGTTATGCTGTGATAACTCCCAAATCTCAGTGGCTCAATACAGCAAAAATTTACGGTACGGCCTCTGCTCAAAATAGTCACCTCAGGGGCTCTGGCCAAGGGTGGCTCCTTCATGACACTTGGTTCTACAATCACCACAGCAGGGACAAGAAGAGTAAGGCAGTGTCTCCCACTGGCCATCAAATGTAGAGTATAAATTGGGCAGTTGTGCTAGTTATAATCTGTACCCTGAAGAAACAGATAATGAAAGAGATAATGCTAGTCTACAGTGACAGAAAATAATGATCTTTGCCTGCAGAGATGAAAGAGTAGCAGGGACCTGATGATAATCTAGTTTTGGGCTACAATGTAACTAACTTTGAGGCTACCTTCCCGTCCTAGGGATCCAAAATACACCATAAGGTCTATCCAATAAACGCATTTGTTTCCTTTGGCTAAGAGCTACCGCATTTTCCCGAAAATAAGACCTAGCCGGACAATTAGCTCTAATGCATCTTTTGGAGCAAAAATTAATATAAGTAAAATAAGACCGGGTCTTACATAATATAATATAAAACCCAGTCTTACATATTAATTTTTTCTCCAAAAGACGCGTTAGAGCTGATTGTCCGGCTAGGTCTTATTTTCAGGGAAACACAGTAGTTTCTGTTGCTTACAACCAAAAGCTTTCCCACCAAATCAATACCCTGTTTAATCTGAGTGTCTTCTAAGTAGAGTAAGCTCCTGTCATGGGCTCAGGCCTGTGCATTACTGAAGTATACACTCATCTCACTCCAAAAGAAAGAAATCATATAGAGATGTAGATACTTTCTCCTCTTTAGTATCTTAACACATATTCTTATAGACTGAGGTTTTTTTCTAAATTTCATATCCTAAAGCTTCCTTTATTAATGGCCTAATTAATATACAATAGCCAAACATAGTGAGTATTTACTGTTTTAGGCATTATGCTATGTACCTTATAAAGAAACTGTAGCTTGGTTAGTTAAGTACAGTGTCCAATGTCAAAGAACTAAATAATGGTATAGATGATCTTCAACCTTATCTGTCAGACCCCAGAGCCTACACTTCGCTAAACCTCAACCTAATCTAAATACCTATAATCTCAAAACCATAAATAGATACATTATATTTTCCCATTAAAATGTATTTTTATTAAATTATAAGAACATTATAAGAACATTGTGGGAGTTGTAGGAACCAACACCCATACACCAAGGGACTGGGGAGGAGTCTTGCCCACGTATGCATCTGGTAAAGGCACACAGACCCCAGTACAGGCTGCAGAACCAGCGGAGCAGCAAACCTGCCCTAACTCTTCTCTTCCCAGTTGAGAAAAAACCTGGAGAGTGCTGACCCGGACAGGTACCCGTGGAAGAGAGAGAAACTGCAGAAGTCCGGTCTTTCCGAGGGGAGATTCCAGCATGCCACTGGAGCAAAAAGTATATATAAAAGTTTGGACACAGGGCAGATCATAAGAACTTAACGAGCACCACCCATCTCTCCCCAAGGCAACATTGCACAGGGCTTACAATCAGGTGGTGCCAACCTCTCTTGCAGTGGAAAAGGAGAGCAGTGAGTGAATGCCCAGCTACTCCACCAGTACGGGATGCAGTTGAAGCAGCACCCAGGGTACAGACACGGGAAACTCCATGACTGAGAGTAGCGAAGAAAACAGGAAAGAGGCAGATAAGTATATCAAATGGCATTAAAAGGACACCGTTCTGCTGGCTGCACTCAGCAGGAAGTCCAACCGAGGGCCTCTGGGGGTACTATACCCGGGAAACTCCCTGCCAGATCTGCTGGCACCCTCAATATCCTGAGTGCTAAACACACACCTTCCCCCACTCTGCCGCTGGCTCCTTGGCAGCTGCAGCAGCAGCAGCTGGCGCTAGCTCTGCTAGGTAGTTAACTAGTGTGCTCAGAAAACAGGCCAAGTCTGTGGGCAAGGGAGAAACTACAAACTTGAACTGTAGCGCCACCTTCTGGAAAATAAGAGGTTTCCAGTAGCCAGCCAGGTAAATCGTAAAATCCAGAAAAGACAGAAAAGCTTAAGAATTCTGCCACAAGAGGGAGCAAGAAGAGTGGAGCTGGTGTACCCATACAAAAGCAGAGAAAACCCCAGAAAATAACAGCACCAACGAACAGAATACCTCATCAGAAGGCAACCTAGCAAAGATTTAAGAAGGCATCTGCTGCTTCAAATGTAAAAGCAGAGATTCAAAACTATAAGGACCATGAAAATATCAAGGAAACATGACAAAAGATAATTCCACAACCTGAAAGTCACAAAATTTTGTTATCTAGCTAGTAAAGATTTCGAAAGAGCTGTTTTGAAGAAACTCAAGGAGCTACCAGAAAACACAGACAATTCAATGAAATCACGAAAAAAATACATGTTCAAAATGAGATATTTACCAAAGAGATAGAAATCCTAAAAAAGAATCAAGCAAAAATTCTGGAGCTAAGGAAATAAATGAATAAATGAAAAAATACAATAGAGAGCATCTGCAGGAGAGAAGGCCAATGGAAGACAGAATGAGTGAGAATATGTATAGAAATTTTGAAATACCCACTTAGAGAAGAAGAAAGCCAATGTGAACCGTGAGAGTCCATCAAAAGAACAAATATTAGAATAATCAGGATTCCAGAAGGAAAAGAGGTGGAAAAAGGGGGCAGAAGGCGTATTTAAATAATAGCTAGGAAGTAAAAGCAAAAATAAATGAATGGAACTACATCAAACTAAAAAGCTTCTGCACAGCAAAAGAAACCATGAACAAAACAAAAAGGTAACCAACTGAATGGGAGAAGATATTTGCAAATGATACTTTCAATAAGAGGCTAATATCCAAAATGTATAAAGAACTCATAACTCAACAACAAAAATCTGATTAAAAAGTGGGCAGAAGACATACAGATGACCAACAGATATATGAAAAGATAGTCAACATCACTAGCTATTAGGAAAATGCAAATCAAAACCACAATGAGATACCATCTCACACCTGTTAGAATGGCTATCATCAACAAGACAAATAATAAGTGTTGGAAATAATGTGGAGAAAAGGGAACCTTCATACACTAGCTAGTATGAATGTAAATTGGTGCAGCCACTATGGAAAACAGTATGGAGGGTCCTCAAAAAATTAATAGAACTACCATATGATCCAGCAATCCCTCTTCTGTTTATCTATCTGAAAATTTTGAAAACACTCCCTGAAACTAATATAAAATAATATTGAATGTCAACTGTAATTGAAAAATAAAAATTTTAAACATTTTTGAAAGCACTTATTAGTAAAGAAATAAAGACCAGAAAAACAACTTTAAAAAAGAAATCAATGAAACTAAAAACTAGTTTTTCAAAAAAATAAAATTGGCAAACCTTTAGCTAGACTAAGAAAAAGAGCAGAATAAAATCAGAAATAAAAGATATTACAAATAATAATACAGAGATACAAAGAATCATAAAGGACTACCATGAACAATTATATGCCAACAAATTAAATAAACTAAAAGAAATTAATAAATTCCTAAAACATAATCTACCAAAACTGAATTAATGAAGAAATAGAAAATCTGAACAGACCAATAACAAGTAAGGAGATTGAATCAGTAATCAAAAACTTCCCAACACAGAAAACCTCAGGACAGATAGATTCACTGGCAATTTGTACCAAACACTTAAAGAATTAATACCAATTCTTCTCCAACTCTTCCAAAAAACTGAGGAATAAACACTTTCAAACTCATTTACCAGGCCAGCATTACGTTGATATCAAAGCCAGATAAGGACACTAGAAGAAAACTATGGACCAATATCCCTGATAAATATAGATGCAAAACTTCTCAACAAAATAATAGCAAACGAAATTTAACATCACATAAAAGACTATACACCACAACCAAGTTGGATTTATCCCTGGGATGCAAGGGTGATTCAACATACAGAAGTCAATAAATGTGACACACTACATTAATAGAATGAAAGGTAAAAACATGATCATCTCAATAGTTACCAAAAAAGCATTTGACAAAACACAACATTCTTTCATAATCAAAAACCCTCAACAAATTGGGTATAGAAGGAACATAACTCAGCATAATAAACATATATCACAAACCCACAGCTAACATATTCAAGAATCAAAAGCTGAAAGCTTTTTCTCTGTAAGGTTAGGAACAAAACAAGGGTGCCCACTTTTACCACTCTTATTCAACACAGTATTGGAAGTCCTAGCTAGAGAAATTAGGCAAGACAAATAAATAAAAGGCACCCAAATCAGAATGTAAGATGTAAAAATTGTCATTATTTACAGATGCTAAGATAGAAAATCCCAAAGACAATAAAAAAAATGCTTAGAACTAAAAATGGTTGGAATTAATCAAAAAATTCAGGGAAGTTGCAGGATATAAAAATCAACACAAAGAAATCAGGTGTGTTTCTACACACTAACAAAAAAACATCTGAAAAAGAAATGAAGAAAACTATCCCATTCACAATAGCACCAAAAACAATACTTAGGAATAGATTTAACCAAGGAAGTGAAAGATCTATACAATGAAAACTACAAGACTTTAGGGGATCAAATATATGCTGATGGAAAGAGAACTGACTCTGGGTGGTGAACACACAATGGGATATATAGATGATGTATTACGGAATTGTACACCTGAAATCTATGTAACTTTGCTAACTATTGTCACCCCAATAAACTTCAATTAAAAAAAAGAAAAAAGAAAACTACAAGACTTTGATGAAAGAAATTGAAGATAAACAAATGAAAGCTTCTCATGTTCATGGATTGAAAGAATTAATATTGTCAAAATATTCATACTTTATAAAGCCATCTACAGATTTAATGCAACCCCTATCAAAATTCCACTGGCAAAAAAGTTATGAGGATGTAATGTACAGCATGATTACAGTCAATAATATTGTACTGCATATTTTGTAACTATAAAGTGACAGGGAGAAAAGCGAACTAGACTTATTGTGGTGATCATTTCATGCTGTATACAAATATTGAATCACTATGTTGTACACCTGAAACTAAAGTTATATATCAATTATACCCCAATTTAAAAAAAAATTTACCATCTTGGGGCAGCCAGTTGACTCAATGGTTACAGCGCAGTGCTCATAACACCAAGGTTCGATTCCCACATGGGCCAGTGAGAAACAACGACTTGAGCTTGGAGCTGAGCCACTGGTGCGTGGCCGGTTGGGTCAGTGGTTAGAGCTTAGTGTTCATTAACACCAAGGTTGCTGGTTCAATTCCCATATGGACCAGTGAGAAACGACTTGAGCTTGGAGCTGAGCCTCCAGTAGGTGGCCAGTTTGCTCAGTGGTTACAGCACAGTGCTCATAACACCATGGTCGCCGGTTTGATTCCCACATGGTCCAGTGAGCTGTGCCCTCCACAACTACAATGAAAACAACGACTTGACATGGAGTTGATGGGTCCTGGAAAAACACACTGTTCCCCAATAAAAATTTAAAAAAAAAGTTTACCATCTTAAAAATAATTCCAATGGCACATTTCATAGAAATACAACAAACAATTGTAAAATTAGTATGGAACCACAAAAGACCCTGAACAGCCAAAGCAATCATGAGAAAGAAGAACAAAGCCAAAGGCATCACATTTCCCAATCTGAAATTATACTGTAAAGCTATAGTAATTTAAACAATATGGTGCTGCCATTAAATACACACATTGACAGGGTGGCCAGATGGCTCAGTTGGTTAGAGTGTGAGCTCTTAGCAACAAGGTTGTTGGTTCAATTCCTACATGGGATGGTGGGCTGCACCCCCTGCAACTAAGATTGAAAACACCGATTGGACTTGGAGCTGGGCTGCACCCTCCACAACTAAGTTTGAAAGACAACGACTTGTAGCTGAGGGGCCCTGGAGAAACACACTGTTCCCCAATTAAAAAAAAAAAAAACAGACACATTGATCAATGGAACAGAATACAGAGCCCAGAAATAATTCCCCACATTTACAATCAACTAATATTTGACAAGAGAATCAAGAACATTCAATGGGGAAAGAATAGTTTCCTCAACAAATGGTGCTGGGATAACTGGGTAACCACATGCAGAAGACTAAAACTGGACCCCTCTTACACCACTCACAAAAATTAACTCAAAATGAATTAAAGATTTAAACATAAACATAAGACCTGACGCCGTAAAACTCCCAGAAAACACAGGGAAGAAGTTCCTTGACATTGGTCTTGGCAATGACTTTTTAGATATAATATCAAAAGCACAGGGCCGGCCTGGTGGCTCAGGCGGTTGGAGCTCCATGCTCCTAACTCCGAAGGCTGCTGGTTCGATTCCCACATGGGCCAGCGGGCTCTCAACAACAAAAAAAAAAAAGGCAAAAAAAAAAAAAAAAGCACAAGCAACAAAGGGTGGTCGGTTAGCTCAGTTGGTTAGAGTGCAGTGATCTTAACAACAGGTTGCCAGTTCGGTTCCCACATGGGCCACTGTGAGCTGCGCCCTCCACAATTAGATTGAAACGACTACTTGACTTGAAGCTGATGGGTCCTGAAAAAACACTTAAAATAAATAAGAGTTAAAAAAAAAAAAAGAAATAGCAAGAAGATTTAAAAAAAAAAAGCAGCAAAATAAAATTTTTAAAAAGTGGGACTACATCAAACGAAGAGCTTCTATACAGCCAAAGGAACAACAAAATGAAAAGGCAACCTTCGGAACAGGAGAAAATATTTATAAATCATATTCAGACTAGGGGTTAATATCCAAAATATATAAAGAACTCATACAATTCAGGAACAAACAAACAATCCAATTTAAAAATGGACGGAACTAAATAGACATTTTCCCAAAGGAGACAAATAGCCAACAGGTACGGTACATGAAAAGATGTTCCACATCACTAATCATCAGGGAAATATAAATCAAAACCACAACGAGATATCACTCAGACCTGTCAGAATGGCTATCATTAAGAAGACAAGAGATAAGTGTTGGCAAGGATGTGGAGAGAAGGAAAGCCTTGTACACTCTTGGTGGGAATGTAAATTGGTGGGCAATTATGGAAAACAGTATGGAGGTTCCTCAAAAAATTAAAAATTTGTGAAGAGCGGGGTGGCTGGTTAGCTCAGTTGGTTAGAGCGTGGTTCTCTTAAGACAAAGGTTGCCGGTTCGATACCCACATGTGGGCAGCACCCTCCTTAAAAAATAAAAAAATAACAAAACATTAAAAAAGAAGCACACAAAATATTATTTTAAAAAAAACTTATAAAAAGTGTTAATGTGGAATAATGTTTATAATTATATCTCATTGGCACAACAGTCACATAACTAATCCGCCAAACTTTACAAGAAATACATTTGAAGTTGATAAACCAACAGTGACTTTAAAGCAATCACTTATTGGCATTTCAACAGTCAAAAGCCCATTTTTAAGGACTTTAGATATGATATTTAATGATTTTGGAAATGTGCATTGTGTATATATAAGAAAGGAGGGACAGTACTATAAATTGTTGTTTGTGGAAAAGACAATAACAGCACACTCATCCTGTTGCAAAAGAGAGTTGTTTTTGTTTTTTTAAAATTGGGGAATATTGGGGAACAGTGTTTTTCTCCAGGGCCCATCAGCTCCAGGTAGTTGTCCTTCAACCTAGTTGTGGAGGGCGCAGCTCAGCTCTAAGTCCAGTCGCTGTGTTCAATCTTAGTTGTAGGGGGCACAGCCCACCATCCCATGCGGGAATTGAACCAGCAACCTTGCTGCTGAGAGCTCACGCTCTAATCAACTGAGCCATCCAGCCGCCCTCTAGCAGCTTAGCAGCAGCTCATTGTCTTCAATCTAGTTATGGAGGGCGCAGCTCACTGGCCCATGTGGGAATCGAACCTGCAATCCTGCTGTTCAGAACTTGTGCTCCAACAAACAGCCATCTGGCTGCCCAAAAGAGAGCAGTTTTGATTACTCTGTCACACTGGTGTGCCTTTGATCAGAAATAATGGAGACTTAAACTTAAACCCCTCCCAAAGGGGTAGACGTGGCTAAACACATATTATTTAATCATCCAGTTCAACATAACATTCCTATTTTTGGAGCAGCTGTATGGCTCAGTTGGTTCGAGCTCGGCCCTGATAAACAGGGTTACCAGTTCGATTCCCATGTGCGGCCAATGAGCTGCACCCTCCATAATACTGCGTTTACTTGAAAATAAGACCTAGCCGGACAATCAGCTCTACTGCATCTTTTGGAGCAAAAATTAATATAAGACCCAGTATTATTATATATTATATTAATTATATTATATTATATTACGTTACATTACATTATATCACATCATATTATATTATACTATATTACATAACACCCAATTTTAAATTATAGTAAAATAAGACTGGGTCTTATATTAATTTTTGCTCCAAAAGACGCATTTGAGCTGATTGTCTGGCTAGGTCTCATTTTGGGGGAAACACTGTAGATTGAAGACAACAAACTGCCGCTAAGTCTCTGGAAGGACAGGCGGCCGGCTAGCTCAGGTGGGGAGAGCGCAAGCTCTAAACAAGGTTGCCAGTTCAATTTCCACAAGAGATGGTGGGCTGCGCCCCTTGCAACTAAGATTAAAAACAGCAACTGGGGGCCGGCCCGGTGGCGCAGGCGGTTAGAGCTCCATGCTCCTAACTCTGAAGGCTGCCGGTTCGATTCCCACATGGGCCAGTGGGCTCTCAACAAAAAAAAAAAAAAAAAAAAAAACAGCAACTGGACTTGGAGCTGAGCTGCGCCCTCCACAACTAGATTGAAGGACAACGACTTGGAGCTGATGGGCCCTGGAGAAACACACTGTTCCCCAATATTCCCCAATTAAAAAAAAATTCCTATTTTCTCAAGCACTGATGAGGCCATCTGGAACCCAGAATGACCAGACAAATGGGCAACATTGGTGGCTATTGCTTCTCCTCAAGGAATATTAACTAAAATGTTCTTTTAATGTAAAGCATTTGGACCTATTTATTACTGTTTGACAACCTAACCAGAATATTGCATTAAGATGCTGGGTATGCATGGAAAAGAAATTCAACAAGGAGAGAAATGAGTGCCAACATCTCTCCTTCCCTAAGACTACTAATGCTCAGTCAGTGTCACACACGTGGCCAAAAATTCCCAATCTGTGTTTCCTATTTTAAAGTCTTTTCAAATTATCCTGTTAAAATGAAAAGGTTGCCCCTGGATTAGACTCTACAGAAACATGTAATTTCATGGACACTGAGCATTTCCTGACCCATTCAAACATACACACTCACACAGATCTGACCAAACTCCTAAATAAATCTTGACTTCTCTTCTGCGACCTCTTCATCCAGCCCCTGACCCCTCAGATTGAGGGTTCCTTCCGCCACTACTGAATCCTAAAAGCTTTTAAATAGTGGAATAACCTATCAGGTTCATGTTTAAAAAACTAAGAGCAGCAAGAGTGGGAAAGTTAACTTTCGCTGTGTTAAAAACTGAAACCCAAACAGAGGCTTAAAGAGACAATCATTTTCTTGCTCACGATTCTGTGAGCAAAGCAAATCACATAGCCGAACCGAGTCGGTGCACATGGGGACCAGTCACAGGAAGCTGAGAACAAATTAGGCACCACTATGCAGCAGTCTACTGTAGAGGCTTTTACTGTGTCATCTGTGGCCCGAGTATACATATTTACGTTTGTGTACATTTGAGGGATGATGAGGCTTTAAAGGTTAATAAGGACGATAATCAGGGACAGGATAACATAGAGAGGACGCCAAAAAAAAATGTATACACACTTTAAGAAAGGAAAAAACTGGGCCAGCCTGGTGGCTCAGGCGGTTGGAGCTCCGTGCTCTTAACTCCGAAGGCTGCCGGTTCGATTCCCACATGGGCCAGTGGGCTCTCAACAAAAAAAAAAAAAAAAAAAAAAAAGAAAGGAAAAAACTGTATTAAAATTGTAAGACTCAATATATACCAATAAGAAAAGATGAATACAAGTCATGGGTATACATTTTTTGGCACCCTAGTATATTTTCTATTTATGTTTAAGAAAGTTGACTTCAATTTATGCTCATTTTTCTAGTAGGAAAATTTAGTATTCCACAAACCAAGAGAATATGAGTACAAGGTATTATCCCACAGAATCGTGCCACTGTTTACAGATCTACATCCAGAGAAGTACTCACTTAAATTTATTTTTTGTTCATAAATTGGTTCCATGCCTACTCAAAGGAGACCACTTAATTATTTCAATTATAAAGGTAACAAATTCTTGTTCTTTTTGTCCACATTATTTATCCCTTCAAAATCCTCTAATTAGATTAATCATCCAGTCCAAAAATAGTTATTTAATTTATTATGTGGAAGGAATGCCAGGCCATGTAAGATAGGGTTTTTCCATTTATTATCCCCTCCCTATCCCAAGCTTATTCATTCATTCCTTATTCACTCAACAAATATCTATTGGTATATTTTACATGTGCCAAGTGCAACTATAACTAGGCTTATCAAACTCATTCATTCAATCAGCAAATATGTACTGAGTGTCCATTATATGCCAGGCACTATAACATTAGAGTTCTCGGGGTGAGCAAAGCTTGGCACTCTTTACTTTCTGGAGTTTATAGTGTAGCTGGGAATACAGGCATTAACTTTAGAAATCATACGAATGTGAGTATATGTCAGCACATTCAATCACAAAATGAAATAAGAGATAAGTACAATAAAGGAAAAGAATATATGTATTTTGCTGTGAATAGTGTGCACCCACGTTTTTGGCCCAAACTTTCAGGGGGGGGAAAAAATCTTTCGTTTTAATTTTTTAACTCAAATTTTTATTTGTTTACATTTAGGTACTTGTTTTTTGTATTATAAAGGAACTTTAGTATTTGTTTTTTAACATATTATGACACAAGAAATTTTATGTAACGTAATTAGAAAACAAGAACAGATACACAGTACAAGATACGATATTTATACATCATAGGAGGCTAAGAATTCTTCATCATTTCAAGTTCATCGTAAGTTCAACAAACCCCATTATCATATTCCAGGGTATTATTTTGCATATAGATATCATTATATATTTCTAGAGTTACACTTTTAACTCATAAGCATAAATGAAAGAATTAAAAACATTTATACAGATACGGAATGAATACTACCCATGTATAATGTGCATCCTTATTTTTCCCTCACAAATTTCCCACATTATACACAGCAAAATACGGTAAGCTTCACTAGGGGGCCACAAAAGGCTTCCCAAAGGAAGTGACGCCTGAGGTGAGATGAGAAAGTTGGGAAGTCAGTGGCAGGGCAAGAGGAGTAGAATCCATGATAAAAGCGATAGCATGCAAAAAGCCTCTGGCAGGAGGAGCATTGCCCATTAGTGGAACTGGAGGAAGGGCTGAGGTAGAGAGATGGATGTGGGGAAATGTGGGAATAGGGCTGGCAGTGGGGGATGGGGCGGCTCCTGCTGTGAAGGACTGTAGGTCATGGTAAATACCTGAGATAAATGAGAGTGACTGAAGAGTTTTAAGTGGGAGGGGTACATGGTCAGATTTGTTTTTAAAATGACTGCTCTGTTACATTGGGGAACAGATCCAAGGGGGGCCAGGGTGGATGCGGGGAGATGGGTAGGAGGATTCCCAGTTTAGTCCAGATGGGAGCCTGGACTAGGGTGGTGCCAGTATAAAAGCAGAAAAGGAGATGGATTTCGGGTTTATAGGAGGTAAGAACAACAGGCTTTGGCGATAGGTATATGCAGACAGGGAGAGAGAGGTATCAAAGCTGACTCCTAGGTCCCCAAATGGTTCAATACGTTTAGTACGGTTTCTATGATTCAGCACCCAATTCCAATGTGCGGGTCTTTTTCCCTCACCACCAAGCAATTCTCTCCGACACCTGGGTACAATTCAACTCAGTGCTGACGCTACGTGGAGATAGCGTCAGATCCCACAGGTTAGGGGTTCAGTCCCACAAAACTGTCTCCCTTCCCCCCACTTCAGACGCCAATCGCAAGTCCAGGATGTACTGTGCTCCTGACCCACCAGGTATACCTCAGAGGTTCCCAACACCCCTCCTCAGATTCGATTCATTTGCTAGCACAGCCACAGAACTCAGAGAAACATTTTACTTACTAGATCACCGGTGTGTTATAAAAAGATGTAACTCAGGAACCACCAGATGGAAGAGATGCACAGGGCAAGGCCTGGGGAAAGGGCACTGGAGCTGCCACGCTCTTGGAGCACCACTCTCCTTCATCGCGTGTTCACCAACTCGGAAGCTCTCCAAATGCCGTCCTTTGGGGTTTTTTGGCGGCTTCATTACACAGGCAGGAGTGATTAAGTCATTAGCCACCGGTAATTGATTCAACCTCCAACCCTCTCCCATCCCCCGAGGTCAGGGGGTGGAACTGAAAGTTTCACCCTTCTAATCACGTGGTTGGTTTCCTTGGCAACCAGCTCCCATCCCTAGGTGACCTAGGGGCTTTCCAAAAGTTGTTCTTTAACATAACAAAAAACACCTTTATGACTCTCAACACAGGAAATTCCAAAGGTTTTAGGAGCTCTGTTCCAGGAACGGGAACGGAGACCAAATATATATTTCTTATTATAAATCACAGTACCACAGTACCAACTTGTTAGAGATGGAAACAAGACACACTCTCTTTTGGATAAGAATTGCAAAAGTAATCCATGAGGTCATTCACATGGTGTATCAGCTTTTACTGTGTCATAGACTACCCTGAAAATGTAATAATGGCTTAAAACAATCATTTATTGTACGGTCATTTATTGTATGGCTACTATCTCTGTGCTCTTGCATGTGAATGCAGTCAGTGGGCAGCTCTGCCGCCTTAGAAGCCTCAGCTGAGATAACGTCTTCACTGTTCCACGTGATCTTCTCATCGTCAGTGGGCAAACCTGGCTTCTATACACAGTGGTCTCAGGGCTCCAAAGAATAACAAGACAAGCCATTCCCTAAGTGCTAACACTTTTCAAGTTTTTGCTTGCTCTTCATTTACTATGGTCTCATTGGACAAAGCAAGTCACGTCGTCTGGCCCAGTCATGGCACAATCATTGCACAAGACCACTCAGGGGCATGGATATAGGGGGCTGTGACCAAATTGGCGACAATTACTGAAACAATCTGCCACACATGGTTTCGTTAGTTTTAACTAAGAGTGACTTCAAAACTTGTGGGAGGATTTCCTGTGATCTCGGGGGGTTATTTACATTTATGTAGAATCAATATGTTATTATCCAGCCACAACCACTATTTGACACAGTGTTCTTGACCTAGAGTCTAGCTGTGGTGACATAATGTATGTCCTCAGTAGTCAAGACCATAGCACAGACTTAATTGATGCTCTTCCCATGCCTTAACTCTCCTCCTGGATCACTATGGCTTTGATGAATTGATTCCCCAGCCGGCTCTCCAGCCACTGAGGGATCATTTCTTGTCGTTTTTGTGCTTCTAATGAGGAAACTGTGAATTACTTTCTGGTCTCAAATATCTTGTATTTGACTCAAAGTGTTTCGTGAATCACTATGCATTTGCTTATGTAATCTTTCCATTTAAAAAATGTCCTTTCTTTCTAACAGACATAATGATTGTTATCAGTCAACTATTGGTATGTACCTAATGACAAAACAAAATTGCTACGACATACGAAAAGAAACACTGATTTTGCTCACATGACGGCGGGGCAGCTGGGGAGTCTGCTGATCGAAACTGAATCTGGGTCAGCTCCATGTCTCTCATTGTCTTTGATCTGCAGGGTTAGCTAATAAGGGCTTTTCCTTTTTTCTTTTTTAATTAAAGTGTATTGGGGTGACAACGGTTAGTAAAATTACATAGGTTTCAGGTGTACAATTCTGTAATACATCATCTATATATATCACATTGTGTGCTCACCACCCAGAGTCAGTTAAAATTGTTGGCTCAATACCTATTTTATGATGAAAGAACTATAATCCTATTTGTAGCTTATTAACATTGATATGAATCTATTGTGATTTTTTTCAGAGTATACCCTTTGTCTCACACAAATGTATGTAGAAAATGTTTTTACTACAAAAGATTGTATAAATTAGATTATTCACCATTTTGCGAATGAGTTACATTTTATTACATTTGGATGCTAAAGTGTTTATGGTACTTAGAATATATGATCAAAAAGGTGATGGACTGGCCGGCCCAGTGGCTCAGGCGGTTAGAGCTCCATGCTCCTGACTCCGAGGGCTGCGGGTTCGATTCCCGCATGGGCCAGTGGGCTCTCAACCACAAGGCTGCAGGTTCGACTCCCTCAAGAGATGGTGGGCTGCGCCCCCTGCAACTAGCAATGGGCAACTGGACCTGGACCTGAGCTGCGCCCTCCACAACTAAGACTGAAAGGACAACTTGAAGCTGAATGGCACCCTCCACAACTAAGACTGAAGGGACACAACTTGACTTGGAAAAAAGTCCTGGAAGTACACACTGTTCCCCAATAAAGTCCTGTTCCCCTTTCCCAATAAAATCTTTAAAAAAAAAAAAAAAAAAAAAGGTGATGGACTATAGTAATATAGGATATTTTCTTAATAACTTCATAAAGCTTAATATGTAAAAAGCTAATGACAATGATAATAGAGTTAAACATTTGCTTGGTACTGAGACAATAATGATGGTATCAACATAAGGTATAATTAACACAATTTTGTCATGATTTGATCATGTCTGTGGATTGTTATAAAAAGAGATTATTTCTTTAGAATTTTCCAGAACCAAACAGATGAAAGGTAAAAACAAAATAAGCAATGATGAATTTGGTTGGTATTGGCAAAATAATGAGGGCACAATTTTGCCTTGGAATTGGTTGATTGTCGCTTCTGCTATGTCATCCTAAGCTTCAAAACAGAGGTGTTTAAAAATAGGTCGGGGCCGGCCCAGTGACTCAGGCGGTTAGAGCTCCATGCTCCTAACTTCGAAGGCTGCCGGTTCCATTTCCACGTGGGCCAGTGGGCTCTCAACCACAAGGTTGTCAGTTCAATTCCTTGAGTCCCGTAAGGGATGGTGGGCTCCGCCCCCTGCAACTAAGATTGAACACGGCACCTTGAGCTGATCTGCCGTGGAGCTACCGAATGGCTCAGTTGGTTGGAGCGCATCCTCTCAACCACAAGGTTGCCAGTTGGATTCCCGCAAGGGATGGTGGGCTGCGCCCCCTGCAACTAGAAAATGGTAACTTGACCTGGAGCTGAGCTGCGCCCTCCACAACTAAGATTGAAAGGACAACAACTTGACTTGGAAAAAAGGCCTGGAAGTACACACTGTTCCCCAATAAAGTCGTGTTCCTCTTCCCCAATAAAATCTTTAAAAAAAATAAAAAATAAATAAAAAATAAAAATAGGCTGTAACTAAGATCTTTATAATTGAATAAAGTTGAGAGAGTAATGTGTAATTAGCAAAGATATTTCAGTTTTTAAATAATTGTTAAATTATAGATTATGAAGAAAATTATCTATAAATCTTTTTTTTTTATAGTGTGTACTTTCAGGCCTTTTTTCCAAGTCAAGTTGTTGTCCTTTCAGTCTTAGTTGTGGAGGGCGCAGCTCAGCTCCAGGTCCAGTTGCCAGTGCTAGTTGCAGGGGGCACAGCCCACCATCCTTGTGGGAGTCCAACCAGCAACCTTGTGGTTGAGAGCCCACTAGCCCATGTGGAAATGGAACCGGCAGCATTCCGAGTTAGGAGCACGGAGCTCTAACCGCCTGAGCCACCGGGCCGGCCCCTCTATAAATCTTTTATCATGAGCTGAACAGTTTAAGAAAAATCAAAGCTTCAGGAAAGTGTAAATGGATTGATGGCATCACTTAAGTCTTTGGTTTTTATTATCCTAACGTGAAAGCATCCTGGACATCTTCCACGGTCACTACAGTGCTTTCATTTAATTATGAACACCCCAAAACGCGTACTCGAGCAACCTCTGCAGTACACTCTGATGGGAAAGATGCCTCAGAAGACTGAAAAGCCTGAGTGTGGAAAGCAGCGTCCCCTAGAGTTGAATTTGTTTCTAACAAGAAACCAGCTTTTCACTAGATCCCATTCCACAAGGCTTTTAGCACACTGGTGAAATATAGACTGCAAGTGATGGACTTTGAAAAGACAGGGGAGGCCAACTTCCGGCATGCAGGCAGGTGCAAGCTGCCTAACGACCTTCTGCACCTACAGTCGGCAGGTGGCGGCGTAGTATGGATGGAGGTCTGGACCCCACGCCGGGCTCGCCGAGGCAGGCGGCGGGCCGGGGCCGCGAGCTCCTGGCTCTCCAGGGCAGCGGTTGTTCTCTGCTCTCCGTGTAGTGTGGGCGCCCCCGTCAGTTCGATTTTTGATTCGATTACCAAGAGGTTTTCGCTTGACCCAAGATTTGCTAAAAATAGTGGGGTCATCAAATTTTCCAGTGAAAGTATGTTCTGCTCCATCAAAAAACTCCGCATGTGTTGTGTGTAACCCAACGACTGTGAAATTCAGAACTGATAGAGCCATCATTCCGATGGCACGGGCCAAGAGTAAAAGTTATTTCAGAAAACAGCGCTGCACAAATAACATCCACAGGAAGCCTTGCATTTCAGAGCTTCGAGGAGAGGATGACTGGTGTTTACACGTTTCCTCGAGTATAAACCTACCGTGGAAGAAGTTGTCAAAAAATCGTCAACTAAAATATGTTGTATATGCTTATCATGAGCCTCGTTTTTATTACCAGTTCACAGCTCCATATCATGCAGCTCCCTGTAATAATATCTATAATGTTTCTTTTGAGAAGAAACTTCAGATTTTAAGCAAATTGGTTCTTGACCTTTCATGGGAAGTCTGAATGCCATCACATTAAATGCAAAAAGCTGATTTGCAAAACGAATTGTTCTTTACATTTTCATTTCATCTCTAGACACTGAAAAAGGACCCAAGCCACGTGCAGACCATAGTTGTGAATCTTCCAAAAGGCTATTGAAGGCTAAAAATCTCATAGATTTTTTAATCAACAAGTAGAAGTTCTAGGCAGACATGCAGTCATTGCCTGAAATACTCGTGTTTCCCTGAAAATAAGCCCCAGTTAGGATCATCAGCCAGACGGACACATTTAGTATGTTATGATGTTCCAGAAGATGACATGACTGTATTTGAATAAATGTAGATTGCTGTACATGGAAAAATAAGACATCCCCTGAAAATACGCCCTAATGTGTGTTTTGGAGCAAAAATTAATATAAGACCCGGTAATTGCTGCTCTCCAGGGTATGGAATAAATACCCTGAAACATCCCAAATGTCCTAAGTGCTGTGGGATTTGCAGCCCTGGATCTTATAACCCCGGTGATGGAATTCACATTCAGTGCAACAGCAGCCTGGTGTTTGGAGCAAAAACATGCTTATAGGCCATTATTGAGTTCTTTGGTAGTTTTATGAAACACGAAAGTATATATTTGAAATATTAATATAAATATTATGCCAAAATTAAACGTATCAGATTTTACAGAAAAAGATAGGGGAATCTTGTATAGTACACATTGTGACTAGATGTTTGAGAAATTTCATCAGAAAGGTTCGGTATCTGTCCATGTCATAGTCACTTAATGTTGGCATTACAGAGTGTGAGCAAAGAGAAGTGACATACTAAGCCATAATGGGAAAACAAACCCAGTATAGGTGAAACCGGGTAATTGTTCAGTTTCAGAGCAGACATTTCCCTTCCATAGTAGGTGTTTAGGTGTTAATCATTTCAATCATCACCCTACCATTGTATTTTATCCATGTCTTTGTGGTCCTTTAAATACATGTTCAGGAGACAAATTGTATCCAGTTTAATTATTTAATGATTTCTTTCGACTGTAATGAACTGGAACCTGGAATACAACAAAACAGGTGCCTGACTTAAAATCCAATACTATAATGATCACTATTATTTTTTTCCCTTGACATTGAACTTAGGTATAGAGTTGAGACTTTTCTGTCCAGAAATGTTCTACCTTTAATATGTAATTATAAATGTGGTGAGCTTATAGCAGTGCATTTATCTATTAAATGCTTTTGAATCTTCTAAATTCAGTTCATAAGTGGCTAAGCAAGGATATAATTTCTGATACACATTATTGCTTCTGTATATTCATAGTTTACATGAGGTGCTTGAAGTCATTGTCCCATTAGATCAGTAAGATTTCAGCCCTTTTCATTGTGAGAGCTATCAGAATAAACAAAATTACACTAATGGACAGTGAGTGATGGACTTAGATACGTACAATTAGGGCAATCCACCTTATCTTTTTTTTTATGAAGTGCTTCAAGCATACAGAAAAGTAGAGAATATAGTAAATACATGTGTACCCACCACTCAGCCAAATCTTAAGATTTTGCTATACTTGCTTTAGCTCTTTTAATTTTTTAAGAAATGTAACTTTTCAGGTGTCAGTGAAGTCTTTTCCTGATTCCATTCTCTCCCTTCCAGAGGTAACTACCATCCTAAACTTGGTATCTATCATCCCTATGCAAGTTTTATACTTCTAGTTCACCTTTATGTGTCCATATATATAAAAATTTTAATATGCAAGACAATACGCAGTGTCATGTAAAGTTTATGAACATTCGAGATCTATGAATATACTTAAAAGTTTTGGGGGAAAATCAAAATAACCACAGGCATTATTTTAGGACTATGGATGATTTTCTATTCGTCTTTCTAATCTTATTTTCCAATTTTTCTAAGAGCAGTATTATATTTCCAAACAAATAATTTGATAAAGAAAAAGTTTTAAAAAGAACTGTTGGCTGCTGAGAAACCAGTGATGTAGAACGTGAACTTGCAAATTTACTGCAGTTTGAATTAGATTTACAATTAATTGAAGAGGTGGATTACAGACAGACCTATTGTTTCCTTCTGTAAGCTCTGTAGTAAAAAGATACGGTAGTGAATTAATTAAAGGCAGAAGGTTTAAACGGAGTTTGGGGTGAAAGACGATGATGAACAGACGAAATTAAACTTTTACGAAAGCTAAGAAATGGCAGTGAAGAGGGTTCACTTAGGGAAAAGTTACTGATAACTATGGTAATGTTTTGGTTAATACTTTCAGAAGACTGCCTCATTTATCAAGTCTTTGGGGCAAACAAGTTAACTGCATCCTTTAATATCAGTACGTTCTTCTGTTGGACAAACCATGAAAACCCCTGGGAAAGTGAATGGAACACCAGATCATCTGTTTTATCATAATCTTTTATGTATCAGTGACTAAAGAATTTTTCTTATTTCCAATACTAAATGCTTGAAAAATAGAAAGTGGAATAAAAAGGAGTTAAATTTATTAACCTCCATCTTTCAAGGAATAAAATTTATTTCCTTCAAAGGGCTCATTTCAGGGGTTACAAGCTCACATGCCATCAGGCAACCTACTGGTCATATATCACCCCAAGAGAAATCCTGTACCTATTAACACTTCCCATTTCCCCTTCCCCCAGACTGATAACCATTAATCTACTTTCTATCTCTATGGACTTGTCTATTCTGGACAGTTCCTATAAATGAAATCATACAATATGTGGCTTTTTGTGTCTGGCTTTTTCCACTTTGCGTACTTTTCAAGGCTCCACCATGTTGTAGCATGTATCAGTACTTTATTCATTTTTATAGCTAAGTAATCCCATTGTATGGATAGACCACCTCTCATTTATCCATTCATTGAGACATTGGATTTTTCTTGTTTTGGGCTATTATGAATAATGCTGCCATGAATATAAAATTACACACACACACACACACACACACACACACACACACGGTGCCAAAAAATGTATACATTTTAAGAAAGAAAACTGTATTAAAATTGTAATACTCAATATATACCAATAACAAAAGATGAATACAAGTCACGTTTGACTTCTGCAATGACAAGAGGTGCTCAAAGTGGTTACCATCAGTGTCCGACACTTCTGATTACAGCGAAGTACTGCTTGAGCAACACTGACCAGTGTCCACTTGTATACATTTTTTTTGGTACCTCCGGTATATATGCTTTTTTCCACCCCCGTTCCCACATGCTCAATTATCAAGTGATTTCTACATCAAGACAAAAATTACGACTACAGAATACACAACTTTAACACAATGAAGACATTGACATTGTTAAAGATTTTGCTTACCTTGGTTCAGTCATCCATTAAAATGGCGATTGCAGCCAAGAAATCATGAGAAGGCTGAGACTCAGGACAGATACGGATTTAGGGAAGATCAAGAACAAAGACGTGTCATTAGAGACCAAGGCTAAGATCATCCACACCCTCATATTCCTATGTATGGATACTTAAGCTAGACAGTGAAGGCTGATAGGGAAAAAAATGATTCACTTGAAATATGGTGAAGAGCTCTACAGATACCCCAAACCACCAGAAAGATGAACAGGTGGGTCTTAAAGCAAATTAAGTCTGAAACATCTCTGGAGGCAAACATGACAAAACTGAAGCTGCTCAACTTAGGGCACACCAAGAGAAGGTAGGATTCTTCAGAAAAGACAATGCTGCTGTGAAAAATAGAAGGTAGAAAGAAAAAGTCCAATTATGAGGTGGACCGACTCCACAAAAGCCATCAGCATGTTTCAGGAGCTGAGCAGGGCTAAGGACAAGACATTGTGGATGTCACTCATTCATAAGGTCGCCAGGAGTCGGAGCTGACTCATTGGCATGTAACACACAAGTAAACACTATTAGGAGCTTATGTCCTTCCAGCATAGGCAAACATCCTAGCTTTCTCTTTTCAATAGAAAGGTAGTACACTTATGCAGTACTCCACGCCTTGCCTTTTCCCTTTTCCTGGATAGATTTCCATGTTTCTAGAGTGTCCTCATTTTTCACAGCTACAGATTATCTATTATGCAGCTGTACCAATTTAACCAGTCTTTTGTGATTGATGTTTTGATGGTGATTGAAATGATTCGATATTTACAAAATCTACTTGTAAATTAGTCATACAATAACAAGCAACTAATGAGATAAATATCAGGTTTAATGAGGAAAAAAAGCTACTTAATTTTAATACTAAACAGGAAAATAAAGGCCTGAGGATGTTTAAAATATTGCCATCCTCTCAACAATTAGGCTATCAGGTAGAACTAGTTATCTGAAATAGGATGGAAAGTGGGAAATAGACTCTGGTCTAGTTGGACAACTTGTTTTTAACCTATCTTCTGCTTCTCAAAATTTATCTTTAGTCCTCAAAATTAACTTAATGTGCCGTTTTCACTAAATTTGATGACAGAGAAGTCTTAGGAAATACTTGAGTTTTTTTGTCTAAGTATCTAGCACATCTTATATTTTATCAGACATCAGATATGTATCTATATAGACCAAGTAGCAATCAAGTTGCTTTAAAGTCAGTTTTCTAATTGTCTACTATGTGATCTGATGAAAGTTAAGTTGTAAGAATAACAGATCCAGTAAACTCCATTATTTAAATATTAGTTAAAACAAGCTATTAAAAGTTAAATAATTTTGGGAACCCTTGTAGTTGATGGGAATGTAAATTGGTCGTCACTATGGAAAGCAGTATGGAAAATAAAACTACCATGTCATCCAGAAATTCCATTTCTGGGTATATCCAAATTAACTGAAATCAGGATCTGAGATATCTACACTCCTATCTTCATTGCAGCATTATTCACAACAGCCTAATATGGAAACAACCTAAATACCCATTGACGGATACAGAAAATGTGGTATATACATATAATGGAATATTCTTCAGCCTTTAAAAAGGAAATCCTACCATTTGTGACATTGATGGACCTGGAATACGTTATGCCAAGTGAAATAAGCCCACACAGAAAGACAAAAAGACAAATACTGCATGATCTACTATTGTGTGGAATCTAATAGTCAAACTCATAGAAACAGTAAATTGTTAGTTACAAGGGGCTGAGGGGAAGGGGGAAATGGGGAGTTGTTCATGGTAGTTAAGTTATACAAAATGAATAAACCCTAGAGATGTGCTGTACAACATAGTGCCTACAGTTAACAATTTGATATTGTGCATTTAAATTAAGAGGGTAAATCTTGTGTTAAGCATTCTTACCAACACCCACAAAAAAAAAAGAGCAAAGGGACACAAGGAAACTTTTGTAGGTGGATGATGTTTATTACCTTGATTGTGGTGATCGTTTCATGGGTGTATGCATGTCCAAACTCATCAAATTATATATTGAATGTGTAGCTTTTTGTATATCAATTATACCTCAACAAAGCTATAAAAAATAACCTTTGTACTTCTATTTACTATTAGGTAGATATATACTATGAGTTAAATACTACCTCTCTACTGTTCATGTTGTTGGTTTCTGTGCTATGACATCTTTCATTTGGTGGTTTTTCCTAAATAAATATTATTCTTCATTCCCATGTGATAAAAAACACTCATCAACCAAAGAATTGTGGTTTGGGCACTTCAAAAGAAGCAAAAATTCTAAGATACCATTTATGGAAGCAAAGATGCATTCCTTATTTTTGTGATTAGTTGGCAACAAAAGATTGAGGTGTTGGCTATTAAGATGAGAGAACGATGGTGTGGTTGACTCCATTGACTAACCCAGGTGGAGAAAAACAGAGGCATAGAATGAAACCAGTATAACAAGGTCATGGTTAGACCCTATTGATTATGGTGACCTTGCCAGGGTATTTTCTGGATGCTGAGATGGGACAGTGTCATCTTTTCTAATAGAATGATGAAGGTGCTCAACATTCCAGAAACTACTTCCTTGATTGTTGATTCATTCTTCAGGATGTGCCTGATCAAGTGCTAATAGCTGAGTTTCACATTTCCTGAAACATCTTTCTTAATTTAACTTTGACCTAGCTCTAGTCTGTAAATGAGAAATGCAGATAAGAATGAGGGGTCAATTTATTTTAAGTACATTTATCATGAAATATCAGTATGCACAATTTCAAACATTTATAAATATTGCAATTACCAGAAAAGTCAATTTAATCTTAAAATTATTTGAACAGTGATTTTCACAATTATTTACAATTAACTCAACCTACCTTTGTAGAAACATAATTATGTTTAAAAGTACCCTGCCACAAAGTAGTAATTTCACAGTCCCTTTCTATAATATTTATGTCACTAAAGTGGCAGCTGCATCAATAAAACCCAGCAGATTGAACAATTTAGAAATAGCACAATGAGAACCGCAAATGCTAGTTAGCATTAATTCCAAACAGAACGTTTTATATTAACATAAATATTTTTCCATTTTAATCGCTGATTAAAGAAAATAATTAGGAGGCAGTACTTTCTTATTTGTAGTAAACAGTAATTAATTTTCAGATATTTTCAAAATTGACATTAAGAAGCTAGATTAGGTAAGTTTTATAACACATGACACTATTTTGAGAAATTCTTGATTTCACTGGAAGCCATTTCTAATAGTAAACTTTTTTTAAAGTTGTAATGACAGTAAGCAGAGGTAATTCTCTATCATCCCAAATAGAAATTATAATTGCTTATCAGCAAATAATAACATATTCGGATGGAAAGAGATTCTTGGCTTTATTGCTAAGGGCTTTTTTTTCCTATTTAACATTTTAAACTTTTTTGACATCCCCTTAAAAGGATCCCAAATATGTTTAAATTATGTCAAAGGAAAATAACTTTGTATGGAGTAGTACTTGTGTTTGAAAACAGTATTTACTGTAGTATTCCACAGCTATTTTTTTTAGCATATATCCAGGTAAATCAAACAAAAATGTAAGATATAAGAAATATAGTTGAAGTCACAATAAAGTATATTTTCTTTTATTGACATAGAACATATATGTTAAATTTTAAATGTTGGCTCTTTAAGAAAATGTTTCTCCTGGTAAATAATATGCATAACCATTGCCCAAAAAATGTATATAACTGTTTTCCCCCAAAATATAGACAGTGGTCCACTTCAGACCAGCCCCATAATAACCTACTGAATACAATGTGCTCTTAATTTATAAATGGGCTATCCTCAGTATATAAAATATATAGGCATGTATGTAATACATACAAAGTAAGAAATATAAAAAAGAGATGCAAAGGCAAAAAAAAAAAAGGTATTTTTCCCTGTAAGATCCAGACAGAAATTCAGTGTAATTCGTGAGACCATGTAAAATGTACTCTTAATTTATAAATGGGTTACCCTCAGCATATAAAATATATAGGCATTTATGTTATACATATGAAGTAAAAAATATAAAAAGGAGAGATGAAAAAAAGGGGAAAAGTGTCCTTCCTTATAAGATCCAGACAGCAATTCAGTGTAATTAGTGAGACCATGTAAAATGTCTGAAGAATCTCAGTTTTGGCAAATACTTTTCAGAAAAATATCTAGTCTAGGAGAGTACTAAATTCCCACTTTAAGAATTTGGTGGAGGTTTCCATTTCAGCATTCAGTAAAGATGCTGGTCTCCCTAATATGCAGAAAAGAGGACTTTGGGGGGTATTCTGCTAAAAGGAAACACAAAGTCGCTCATTTTTAGCCAGTTAGTAATAACTCCACCCCTTAGTCGAGTGTGTGTAGTACAGAGAATCAAATCCTGACCCATCAGCATTTGACAATGTTTGACGAAAGATGCCAATGGACAGGATCTAAATTCTTCCTAGATCTTAGAGGGAATGGGGCAGGAAGTGATGGTAAAGGAGGGGTCAACTCCAAAGGTGGCTGGTCCAATCTTAATGGTTGATGTTAAAAAACACACCAAATGTTTCTATAGCATTCGTTCTGCTGCATTTTCTTTATTTCAAGCCACAGGTCTACTTCGAGGGTCATGCAGCAAGTGGCTTATAAATAAAATCAGTCTATGAATAGTGTCATCACATTAAGAGACAGAATCGCTGGATTCTCTCGTTAGGTAAAGAGCTCGCATTGTTCGACTCCATGAGTTGGTATTATTTATGGGATACCTAAAATGGGGGACAAAACCATAAATATCAATAACAATCTACATGCAATTCAGGAGTTAAAGCAATGAAGACTATTCAATCATTTATACAGTTAGAAATTTCATATGGTTTCTAAATATTGCTTCACTGTTTAAAATGCAACACATGTAATGGCCAATTCCCAAATTAGCAAATATTAACACTATTGCTAATTGCTTACCAAGGCGAACAATTCCCACTGCTCTCAGATCTCAGCATATGCTACCAAGAGAGAACCTAAGGAGGGTAACAATATCCATTTTGGAAGCATAGGAATTTGGACACTTAATGTATCCTTTAGCTTAGAGAGATATGCCACACGTCTCAATTTTCAGAGACCAGCCCTTGTTATCCTGTCATGGACCCAAAGGAGAAACAGCAAAGAAAAAAAAAATAATGAAAACATTCAGCTGCAATGTTTTTTCCTTTCTTTTTCCAGATTGCCATTATGCAGCCAAAAAAAAAAAGGAAACCTCAGGATACTGAAAAGAATAAAAGAACTTTCCCCCAACAGTATGTAAGTTTCTTTACGAATTTAAATTATCGTTCTGGGGAATATTTGGACTCTTCCACCAAGAAAATAGACATCTGCTAATTCACTATAGATTTACATAAACAGAAGCCCTTTGTAAGGTGTAAAGCTGTAACACCAACATAAGGTATTATTATGGAAGCAGAAGATTTGAACAAATTTATCCTAAATATTAAAAATACAGAAAAATGTAATCTAGTTTTAAATTCTCATGCAAGTAACCCATATTTTATCATTAATTAAAAGGTAATCTCGGGGCGACCGGTTAGCTCAGTTGGTTAGAGCGCGATGCTCTTAACAAGGTTGCCGGTTCGATCCCCACATGGGCCACTGTGAGCTGCGCCCTCCACAACTAGATTGAAACAACTACTTGACTTGGAGCTGATGGGTCCTAGAAAAACACACTTTAAATAAAAGCTTTTTTTTTAAAAAAAAAGGTAATGTTCTGCTGATGTAAATGATTTTCATTCCATATTTATATATAGCACTAAACAGATGATGGCAAGCTGAATTAAGGCTTGTCAGATTTCTACAAATGTTTCGCCATATCAATAAATTTTACATTTTAAAGCCAGGTTATCATCTAATTAATTGAGAGAAATAATTTAACTCTTTCCCTAATCATGAAGATTTTTTAAAACGTTTCACTTTCTTGGCAACATATGAAACAAATTATTTCCACTTAAACCATTAGTTTGAAAAATTGAGCGATTATCAGGAACAGCTTCCAAAAATGATTATTATACTTAAATTAACACAGGTTATGCAATGTATTTCATCACACGCTTCACAATTTTACTTTTATAAGAATATTCAGAAGTTAATGTGCAAAAATAATAATTCAGTTTTAATTCAACGCCAATTCATTTAAGCAATCATTTTTAAAATGTCAGTCCACCAAACGTATTCTTTTAACTAAAACAAATATGACTGTGAATTTTCTCCAGTTTTAGAGTTTTATAGAAACTCTGCTAACATACTCTGGCCAAAACTCTTACAGAATTGAAATCTTAAGACTTGCGTAGCAAATTATTGTAAGTATGAAAAACACCGTATGTACGTTTGAAAGCCAGCTTAATTAATGTCAAAATTAAACTTTAACTTTCATCTGTCACGCTGAAAGTCTTTTCATTTAGCATTAACAGTAGTACTTTCACTTTTGCTGTAGTTGACAGCAGAATGTAGTCCCTCAAAGAAAACATCATCTATTAAAAATAAAAGAGGTTAAGCAGACTCACAGTCCTTAATTCTGACAAAAGATTAATTAGTCTAACTAATAAGACCTTTAATGGATTTTTCAGGTTCCTAAGCATAGGAAGAATGAAAAACACTGAAAACTTTTTGCTGAGTTATACACAAATACATTAACACTAACTAATAAAATTGTCTAATTTAAAGAGTAACTGACCTGAGATGTACCTTGCTCCGATTAACATTACCATGCTACTCACTATAAAAAAGCCCAAGGGTAGACTACAGAAGATACTAGGGTCACCTGTGGTCATCCAAGTAGAAGGGATTTCCAGTCAAGCAAACCAAAAGAGAGACACATAATTACAATATTTGTGTTAAGAATCACATGGTAGCAAAACAAAATAAGCTATAAAAATAGTATATTCATAAAAGCTAGCAAAGAGTTATTACTTCAGATCAAAAATATAATCAATATAGAAGGTTTATGATAATTAACAAACAATACAGATAGTATGCCACAAATAGCCAAGAACATAATAAATACATATAGACCATAAGTCTTCCACTGGCAAAGCCAGAGAAAGCCAATGGAGAACTTTTTGGGAGGCTGTTGATTTTTTTACCTATCTTGATTCTTCCCCAACAGATACAAAATAAGCAATCCAATTACTCCAAAATTCAAATTACAGATCCTTTGGCTATCAGAGAAGAGTTATATTAGCCTACTGAAAATAAATTTCAAACCATATTGGTTTCGTTTTCTTTTTTTAAATAGAATTTGGTGTATAAAGAAATGTACCTATTAATATTACTCCAATTTCAAAACTAAATTATATTAATCTACATTCTAAAATATTGCCTGAGAACATGGTTGTTTTGATGTTTTGTAACCTGAGTCTCAGAACAAAAGATTGAAAGAAAAAGGATATTAAGCTTGTTTAGGAGAAAAAAGTAAAAGCTTCAAGTCAGAGCATCCAAGACTGAAAATATAGACCACAGTGATCTGTGGTAGTGGATGTTTCCAGAAGCTTCTCCTAAAAGCCAGACAGATTAAAAGTGGTTTTATGGGGTGGAGGTGAGGGGGTGGTGGTGGTGGTTCTATACTGACTTTGGGGTTAGAAGGCAGATTATATTTCATTTATGAACTTTTCTTCATTAAAGTACAGTGGTACCTCAGTTTTCAAACGTAATCCCCCAGTTATGAAATGTTCAAAAACAGCCGACAGCTAGGCCTCAGGATCTTGCACTCAGCGGAAGCCGCGTGACATGTTCTATCTGAGTCGTGTTTGAAAACCAAAGCACTTACTTCCAGGTGTAAGGCATTTGTAAACCGAAATGTTCGTCAACGGAGACGTTCGAAAACCAAGGTACTACTATATATGCTTCATTATATTATTGGTTATTGTTCCATTCATTATGTTCCAAATCTTGAATTTAGCAAAGAATTAATGTATTGTACCATATTAAACATGTTTAAGGCTGTTTAAATGAAAGGCATATTAAAGGAAGCTTAAGGCTATAAATGGTCAACTTATGCTGAAAACCTTTCTACCCAAATGACTGAAAAATACAGTGTTGTTTTCTGCCAAGAGCATTTCCTAATCTATTATGACACTTCTAATTTACTATGTTTGGTGCATTTCTTGCTGTCTGATTCCAATGAATTCTCATAACGTACACTCGCTAAGAACTTGTAATCAGCCTAGGAAGTAACAAAATAAATTCTGAAATTAATATAGATTTTGGTTGGTTCAGGTCATGAAGACAGCCCCCCAAAAAGGTAAAGTAAGACATTAAGAGAAAACAAAACAAAACAAAAAACCAGACTGTAGTTGATTTTTTTTTCATTGAGAAGAAACTAGAAATAATTTTACTTTTAGAAAACTAAGCTATAAAATCAAAGTACTAGGAATAAACTAAGAAAAAAGACATGGCAGGATGTATCTATATCAACGTGATAATTTACATTTTTATGTTTAGAACTTTATAAAGTGTTTTCAAAATGTTAGAAACTGGATATATTATAATGCTTTTCTTCAGAGCAGCCTTGCTAAGTATAATTGGTCAGATACTTAAATAAGCTATTAAACATATTAGGACACAGTGGCAATAATAATAAAACTTTGTTACCACTTTCTGAAGACTGAGTTGTAACCCAACCCATTGACTTCATCACAGCTTTCTTCCAGGTAGAATATCGAATTTCACTTTCTAGAAATAGAAGATAGGAAAAACACACAGAAAGGCAGTTTAATGAGATGTCCTAAGCCCCATACTTACGTTCACTCAGCATTCTTGACAAATTGTGATACATGTTAAAACTGAGTGGGGCTTTACCAGGACTCAGATTTGGAAGAATAGTTTCTAGTAGATGGATGGCCAAGTGATTGGGAAAGAAGCTTGCTTAGAAGTTGGATGGGAAATTCAGCATGGTGTGCAGGGTGAGGGGAGAATGGGAGGCAGGCTACCTGCTAAGACCAGGCCATTTGCAAACAAATGGTGATGAATTAGAAAGGGGAATCTCATTTAATCTGCTTTCTCTTTTTCTTGGGGTGGGAGTAGGGGGAGCTTGGGATACTGGAAGGGGTATGCTATAATGTGGAAAGACTAAGAGGAGAATTATTTTTGGTCTAGCCAAAGAATTTAATGAGTATAGATTTCTCAAAAGAACCAAACTGCATTCCTGTGAGACAGGATTCCTTTAAGGTGGAAATCTACAAGAAAAGGACTAAACAAAAATGGGCACTGGTGTCCACACACACTGCACTCCTCCTAAAGATGGGGAACATGCATGAAGCTACCTTTCTTTCAAAGGCCTCCCTGCCTTTCCGTAGCACCCAAAGGCTGCAACTCCTGTGAGACACTACTCTAGTATCACTCGCTTCAAAAAGCATTCCAGGGGCTGGCCCAGTGGCTCAGGAGGTTGGAGCTCAGTGCTCCTAACTCCGAAGGCTGCCGGTTAGATTCCCAAATGGACCAGTGGGCTCTCAACCACAAGGTTGCCAGTTCAATTCCTCAACTCCCGCAAGGGATGGTGGGCAGCGCCCCCTGCAACTAAAATTGAACACGGCACCTTGAGCTGAGCTGCCACTGAGCTCCTGGATGGCTCAGTTGTTTGGAGCGCGCCCTCTCAACCACAAGGTTGCTGTTTTGACTCCGCAAGGGATGGTGGGCTGCCCGCCCCCCCTCCCACGCAACTAGCAATGGCAACTGGACCTGGAGCTGAGCTGCGCCCTCCACAACTGAGTGAAAGGACAACAACTTGAAGCTGAGCGGCACCCTCCACAACTAAGATTGAAATGACAAAAAAAAAAAAAAAAAGAAAGCATTTCAGTGTCCCACTTCTGGCCCCTCCTCCGACGTCCACAGCACCTCACGCACACCTCAGTATATCAGCTACCACAGTGAATTTTCATAGTTTTGTCTACGTCTCCCAAAATACTTAAGTCTCCTGAAGGGCAAGGACTTACTTGGTCTTATTCATCTCTATATTCCCACGTAAGGACAGTTTCTGGCCAAATGTTTGCTGAAAAAATGATCTACATCTAAGTGCCCATTCATATGTGTGAGTGTTGTAGGGAGAGGAGAAGGGCTGGTGAAGGGAAGGACAATCAACTGATCAACTCCGGGCTAAAGCCTCAAAAGTACAAAGATGGGACGGCCCGATGGCTCAGTTGGTTAGAGCATGAACTTTCAACAACAAGGTTGCCCATTTAATTTCCGCATTGGATGGTGGGCTGCGCCCCCTGCAACTAAAGATTGAAAACGGCAACTAGACTTGGAGCTGAGCTGCGCCCTCCACAACTAAGACTGAAGGACGACGACTTGGAGCTGATGGGTCCTGGAGGAACACACTGTTCCCCAATAAAATTTAAAAAAAAAAAAAAAGAAAAAGAAAAAATAGTACAAGATGGCGCGCCTCAGGAAACAGTAATCCTTAACTCCTTGCACAAAACTTCCTGGGATTTAAGAGTGGTATTGGCATCTCAAAACCATATACTTGCTCTGAACATTATTTGCTTATTAGAAAGTTGTTTTTTCAGAAGCAGAAAAATTTTTTGAACTTCGTATTTTATCCAATATTGCAAAAGTGAAAAATTACTTAGAGTGTCAGATTTTAAACACATTTTCACATCAAGGTACATGGAATACTGTCTGATTATAAAATTACTAGTATTATATTCCACTTTCTTGTACATAAAAAAATGACTGCAATTAAGAAGTGATGGCAGTCTTCCAGAAAATTAAAAATGCATTTGAACCTTATTTTTCCTTTCAGTAGCTCAAAATCCACTTTGATGCCATTTTATGCATACGTTTTGTAAAAGGTTATGAAACCAAATTCGGTCTATACAAAACCTTATTTTTGTACTCACATTTATTTCAGTTTAAGAGATGCATCACTATATTTTAATAAAGGTGTTGGCCCGAGCTTCGGCCTTAACTTAGTTTGTTAGGAAGTAAATTGGATATTTAATGCTCATTTATTTTAACTGCTGCTGCTTTTGTCAGGCTAGCCCTGCTGTGCTTAAGTTACCAGAATGTCCCTTAGTCCAGCTTATCATGTCCTAAACCCAAGTCATTAACACCAAAGATGATCCGGTATAGACATTAGGGGTGGGTGGCTGATATATCTCCCTTCTTCCTCTTAAAAGAAGGTACTCTAACAATCTGGTATCAATAGTGTGGCAGTGTCATCCTCCTACGTGAAAGGACTTGTCAATAGTAGAAATGAATGGTAAAAATGTGATTCTAGAATTTTGAAAATAAGAAACTATTTCTCTCACCCACACTCCTTCGGTGTAGCCCAATACACTTAGTAGCCAAATCTGAAACAGTAGTAGCATTGGCTATTGTACTTAGTTTCTTAACTTGTGAATAAACAGAAAGGCAAGCTCTTTCTCACTGAGGTCATTTTCACAGTACACCATGAAGTTTCATTCTTTAAATGTACCTTCAGCATTGATTTGGGGTTCAAACCGCTCCATCGTGACGGCTGACAAATCCTCAGGTTCGAGACTCCAAACACCGACTCCTTCTGCAGCCCCTGCTGCCATGGCGGCTCCCAAGGCAGTTGTTTCGGGCATCGAGGGCTTCACTGAAGGGAAAGAGCTACATCGACATCTTTGTATTTTTTCAGAGAACAAACTGATAGTTGCCAGAGGGGAGGGTGGGGTTGGTGGGGCTGGGTGAAAAAGGGGAAGGGATTAAGAAGTGCAAATTGGTAGTTACAAAATAGTCATGGGGATGTAAAGCACAGCACAGGGAATACAGTCAACAATATTGTAATAAGTCAATAATATTGTAATAATATTATAATATTGTAATAACTGTAATACAGTTAATAATACTATAATATTGTATTCACTGGGTGTCAGATGGGTACTAGACTAGTCAGGGAGATCCCTTTGTAAATTATTCAAATGTGTAACCACTATGCTGTACACCTGAAACTAATATGAAATATTAAACATCAACTATAATTGAAAAAAATTTTAATTAAAGAAATCTTTATTTTTTTTACATATGCCTAAAACACCAATTCTTCCGAAAGAAACACTACTTTCAGAGTTTAAAGGAATGAAGGCTTACTAACCTACTGGGATATACAGAATGTCTGCTTGTAGCTGCATAAGAATTTTGTTACTGGTCATTCCTCCGTCTACCTGCAGATGACTGAGTGGAATTCCACAGTCGCGGTTCATGGCATCCAAAATCTTAAATAAACCAACATAATGAACATAATTAAACTACTGCACACTAGTAACATCTCTGAAAATGACAATCTTCTACTCAAAAACACTCAAGAGCTTCCCAAAACTTACAGGATAAAATTTAGACTTTTTACTCTGGTCTTCCAAGCCCTCCTTAGTCTGGTCGCAAGCAACCTTTTCTCTCCCTACACCTCTGCACTCACCCGTATATCCAGCCAAACCAAACAACTCTATTTTATACCCAGGTGTCCTGCCTCAATGCCTATATCAGTGCTATTCCCTTTGCCTAATGTCCCACTCAGCATCCCCCCAATCGCAAAATGCCCAGTGCCTGGCAGACGACAGGAACTTAGAAGGTAAGGCCAGCTACAAAACCAAAAACTTACACTGATTAGTGTTTAGGCAGGGTTTGATTTTTGAGTATTTAAAAAATTTCTGACGTTCATATATAATTTGTTTAAGAATGATAAAGGCAGATTAAGTGTAAGAAAACAAGTTCAGATTTATTACCTCTCGGGTTTGGAAACAAACAGCTTCTAATGCAGCAAAAGCAATATGGCATTTATTAGTAAACTGAGTGAGCCCACAGATGATCCTAAAAGTACAAAGATGTTTACGGTTAGAGTGATAAGCGTGATAAAAAATTGAGTCATCAATCTGAAACGTCCCGAATGTGGAAAGATTGAATTTAGTAGATAGAAATGTGCAGGGAAAAAGTAGACATTAAAAAAAATAATAATAAAAAAATTAAAAAATAATAAAAATAAATAAATAAATAAATAAAATTGGAGGTAAACATTGAGTAGTTTGGAAAGTCCTTGTGGTCCACAATCCTGCCGCCACATATGAAAAAGTTCGTGGTCCATCTGAATAGATGACAAAAATATAAAAACAAAGCGGTATTCCTCTAGATGATGTCTCTCTGATGCCTAACTTGCAGATGTCTTGAAGATAAAAGATAGTAACACTATGTCATGAATGTGGATATGGTGAGGGCTTATTGTCAGATGATTTATAACTTCTTGGAGTTTAAAGGTTAAGAAATTACACTCTCCAGATAGAAAAGGTTTCGAACAGTTTAAAATCATTTGAAAATAGATAGGAAACTATTAACTAATAAGTTATTAGACTCACAAAAGCATACCTTATTTTTAATTCTTACCCTCTTGCACTGGGATCCCAGTAAGGTGCGTATAACCCTGAAAATGCTGGGACGAAATAGCAGCCATAAGAAGTACCTACTTCTTTAGCAAGTTTTTCTAACATTAAATAAAAGAAAAACAAAAAGAAAAATCATTCTACGATATCCTACTTCAGTCAATAAACACACATCTATGTAAAAAATTACGATTGGGCTTTTGGTTCTGTTCATTAGTACAGCAAAATGTTCCTGATAACAGCAGTATGCTAGGAATAACAAAACCAAATTTCCTCACATTGACTACCACCACTAAAATGTAACCCAGCCCAAGAAATAAGGAATTGGGTTAGTTTCATTAAGGCATTTTAGCTCATTTCCACTATTTTTAAAGTTGCTGACTAAAAGATGAAGAAGTGACCTCCAGTACATCCCTAATGTTTCTGATTATCTCACCTTCTGGCAAAATTTAACAAGTTAAATGATAGAGTGGGTAGGTTGAGTTCCAAATAATTATCCATAAACTGAAAATAGCCATATTAATACTTAAATTATAGTTATTGTAATTTAATATTCATTCTAACTCAAGAGTTAAAATTCTTTCGCATCAGATAAGATAAATTTAACTAGACTACTTCACCTGCAGATTCTGGCAATCTTTGGGGTCCAATTTTACACTTGGGTAATTTTTATGTCCTATCTTGTCGGTGTATTAATAACCACCACTAAATATGTCAATTCGTTGTTTTATAAATCCCCACAAAATAGTCTTTTATGCATAAATCAAACTCATAATAGGGATCCATATAATTTAATGTTGCACATGGGGCAAAAGCACACATACGAACAGATTGCAAAGGTAAAATATTAAAACTTCATTATTTAGATTCTAACCCTTTGTTACAACATACTCACCAATTTCCTCTGAGGACTGTATAATTCCAAGATTGTCTCTTAGCCAGCGAGTAACAGCACCAGCTATTGCTACAGAACCCTAAGGGAAAAAAAGGAATCCACAAGATAATATATGTCACCACTATAAAAAGTTTTATTGAGCATATTCTCTGTGTATGATTACTACCAGATGGATAAAAATTCAAACATTTCAGCTTTGGAACTTCTCCAAAGAGCATAAAGTACGTCTTTTAATACAAACATAGTTTTATTTAGGTAATTATAGAAGTTTTTTATGAGACAGGGACAAGAGAGCCCTCTAGCATACCCTTGGACCTGTCTCCATGTGTGGACATCAATGCGTTGAGCAATTTGCTTCTTGTACGATTGTTCTATCTGTTGCGAAGCTACTGAAGTACATTATCACCTAGCATACATTCCCATCTTATCCACAAAGTTATGGAGAGAAGCCACATTAAAAGTTCTTTTCAAGTCCATTTCCCATATGTAATAGTATGTTACAACAAGTTAGCAAAGAAGCTAACTACAAATTAATAAGGTAATTACTCTTTCCAATAAAATCACCAAAGGATGGGGAGGGGTGGCAATTAGGAAGAAAACACATGATTTGGAGTGAGATGAACCGGATTTGAGTCTGAGTTCTAGTTCTTAATTGCTGTGATCTTAGGCAAATCAGTTAGGCTTTCTGAGCCTCCTCATTTTTTTCACCTAGAAAATGGTGGTGACTTTAACAATACCTACCTAAACAATCCACTACGAGGCTCAATATGAGAATATACGAGAAGGTTATTACTGAATGTAAATATTAGTTTCATTAATGTTTTAAATGTTAAGTGTCCACTGAATGATGAATGCATACATGAAATGCAGAACATCCACACAATGGATTGGCCATGAAAAGGAATGAAGTTCTGCTACAACTTGGATGAACCTTGAAAACATGTGAAGTGAAAGAAGCCAGTCACAAAACACCATATATTGTATGATTCCACTTATATGAAATGTCCAGAATAAGCAAATTCATAGAGACAAAGAATAGATTAGTGGTTTCCTAGGGTTGGGGTGATGAAAAATGTGCTCGTTAGATTGTGGTGATGGTTTGCACAACTCTGAATATACTAAAATCCATTGAGTTGTACACTTTAAAAGGGTGAACCGTGTGATATGTTAACTATTATCTCAATAAAACTGTTATAAGATCCTGAAGGCAAAAAAAGTATTAGCACAAACCACTAGGAATTCCAAAAAATGTTTTTTGGTTCTGATGTTTCATTCACATAGGTTGTTAATGTAGTAAGTGTAGGAAGTGGAATATTTATTTGCCGACCTCCCTGTTCCCAATTCAATGAACTGAATTACAAATGATCACCCCTCCTTGCTGTCAGTTTTCAGGATGTAAACGAACTAGAGGCTGATTATGTCAATACAATCTATGATTCATAGCTTATACATAAGAACAAGTCACTATATTTTAGTACTAAGCTGCACACTTTTCTCTTTATACAGTGGCCTTTTATACAGCACACTTTTTCTCTTTATACAGTGGCCTTTTAGCTGTAAAAATTTGAGGAAGAGATTTAACATTGCTGTGCAGATATAACCAGGCTTTAAAAATGCGACAAAGAAAAATTCAACAAATACCTTATAAGGGACTCTAACACTGTCTCCCTCCCTAAAATAATTTCTTAATACACTTTCTAACTGATATTTTACATATTTAGGTACTTAATGAGACCATCAAGGAGAACTAAGTAAATTTTTTGCTTAGAGACAAGAACTTTACTCTCAAATTTCCTTTGCAAGCAAACAATTCAGAGACAATAGTTGCAAAAGAATAGTAAATGTGTAAGACTTTCTAGACTAGTGTTGTCCAATAGAAATATGTGGGCCACATACCTAATTTAAATTTAATAGTTACCATATTAAAAAAGGTACGGGTTAAATTAATTGTAATATATTTTGTTTAACCCAATATATGAAATATATTATCACTGCAACATGTAATCAATATAAAAATTATTTAGTACTGAGTCTTTGAAATCAGGTATGTTACCCTTACAGCACATCTCAATTTGGACTGGGCACATGCCAAGTGCTCAACCCCATGTGGCTACTGGCTACCATATTGAACAGCATAGTTCCAGATCTCATTGAAAAAAACCCTTCTCCTTATACTCTCAAAAAGACAATGACCTGAAACGGCATCTAACAAAAAAAGTGCATATTTTCAATAGTTTTAGATGAGTAAACTATGAATTTTAATAAGCCATTGTGCTGACCCATGAAACTGTGAGATGATAAATGGGCATGGTTTTCAGTCACTTACATTTGTGGTAATATTGTTATAAAGCAATAATTAATTAATACATAGACTTATACCTAAAATGAAATAGCTGGCTCAAGAGGGATGCAAAATTCTTAAAAAGAAAATCTTAACACTATAATTATAAATTATACCAAAGAAGAGATGGGAGAAAGGACATTTAAAGAAACAAATGCGAGGGAGTGGGGCACAGAGAACCCTCTTTGAAGGTCATATTTAAATAGACAAAAATGGCATAACATAGGATTTGGTATGTAAACAATATTTGAGTATCTTCTATATGTCAGTCTGCTGGGATGGAGTGAACAAGACAGACAAGTACCCTGGCCTCAGGCAATTTATATCCTAGTGACAGAATACAGAACACGGAAGTCTCAAACCCTAAGTAAGCTCAAGTTCATAATCATATTAAAGGCCCCCAAAGGATTCTGTTTTGTGAAAAAAACATTTAGCAAAAAACGAACAAGGGAGAAACACAGCTTCAGGAAGACAGTGCACTATTAATAGACGGCAGAGGAAAAGCAGAACTACTCAACTGCCCTATTTTGCTTCAGTCTTTTCCACCACTAATAAAAAACTAGGAAGAGTGGGACAAATTTAAGCAGTTTAATATGTGTTTGAAGTCTTAGAACAACTGAAGGGTCATGTGCTCAAATTCCTTTTTACTGAGAATGAAAACAGGAACCTAGAAATGTTAAAATGTTAGGCCTGGATGAATCACACGCCAGGGGGTAGGGAGAGAATGAAAGAATTCTCTTGGCGATGAAAGAGAGGAAGATGTCCATATCAACAGAGATGGTGAGTTTGTGCTTTAAAAATCCTCCTCTGTTCTAAATACAGAGGATCACAGGCCAAATGTAAAAAGAGAAAACGGAAACAACACAAGCTGACTCAAATACAGAATAGCGCCTATGTGGACAGAAACAGAAATGCACGACCGAGCAGGACTTGAAGCCACAACACAATGGGTTCTGATTCAGTTTTCTGTGCGTGTCAGGGAGCGTGAGTGGTGGCCGGAAACTGGCTCCTCCAGAGAAAAGGGATCCAAAGTGTTTTGTGTAAGACAGAATAGAATCAGCTTCAGTGCTTGAAGCCAGGGGCTAGGTGGCGCTCTGCCACCAGAGTACTAGTGCAGAAACCTGTCTACTTGCTGACTAAGGTTACAGCTTAATGGAACAAGATGAGACAGGAAGTGAAAAATTCCAAAACACAAGAAGAAATCTATTATTAAGACATGAGCCAACAAAACTTAACAGCTGGAATAGAATTTACTCCAGTCTGACAAACAAGTTTAAGTATGTATTAAAAATATTCAAAGAGGTTCAAATATATGGTGATGGAAGGAGAACTGACTCTGGGTGGTGAACACACAATGGGATTTATAGACGATGTAATACAGAATTGTACACCTGAAATCTATGTAAATTTACTAACAATTGTCACCCCAATAAATTTAATTTAAAAAAAAATATCCAAAGAGGGGGTGGCCGGTTAAATAAGTTGGTTAGAGCGAGGTGCTAATAATATCAAGGTTGCCAGTTCGATCCTGGCATGGGACAATGTGAGTTACGCCCCTCTTAAAAAAAAAGAAAATAAAAAAATATCCAAAGAGATAAATTAAGGTACGATTTCCATTTTTTAAAAATCCCTGAAGTTAAAAATCAAAAGAAAGGAGAAATAAAACAAACTCAGGTGGATATGAAAAATAACCAATTAAAAATCCTAGAAATGAAATTACTGAGTGAAATTAAAAATGTAATAGATGGGCTCAACTATCGAATAGACAGAGATGATGAGTAAATTAGAGTTCCCGTACACTGCTAGTGGTATTTTCATATGGTAATGAAAAAGAATAAAACAATAGCTATACCTAACCACATGAATGAATCTTACAAATATAATGTTGACTGAAAGAAGCCAGATGAAAGAATACATACTGTATGACCTAGTCTCTCTTGCTTTCTCTCTATTTTTAATATATCAAGTATTGCAAACATGCAAAACTAAACTCTAGTGTTTAGGGCTGCACATGTAAGTGTTAGCACTATGAAGAAAATTAAGGAAGTGATTATATTTATAATAAAAGTCAGGGTAGTGGTTGCCTTAGGGAGAGGGAGGAGGCTGTAGTTGGGAGGGGCACATAGGGGGTTCCTAGGTGTTAATAGTGTTTCCTGACCTGGATGAGGTTACATGGGTCTTCTCTTTATAATAATTGATTAACCTGTATATTGATATTTTATGCATTTTTCTGTATGTGTCTTGTATTTCATGATACAAAGGTTTTGTTTTAAAGAGAGAATTTGGAAACATAAGGTAGATACTGAGAAACTCACTAGGAATGCAGCACAGAGAAACAAAAAGAATAAAAAACTATAAAAGGGCAGTTAAAAGACAGATGGGTTGAAAGGTTCCAATATCCATACAATAGCAATTCCAGAAGAGGATGGAGGTAATGGCAGAGAAGCAATATTTGAAGAGATAATTGGCTGAGAATCTTCCAGAACTGAAGACAGACTTGTATCCAAGTACCTAACAAGGTAAGTAAGAATAAATCCCAACCCAGGCACATCCTAGTAAAACTATAGAACATCAATGATAAGGAGATAATGTTAAAACCACCCAGACGGGGGGCGGCCAGATGACTCAGTTGTTTAGAATGCAAGCTCTCAACAAGGTCGCCGGTTCAATTCCCGCATGAGATGGTGGGCTGTGCCCCCTGCAACTACGATTGAAAACAGCAACTGGACTTGGAGCTGAACCAGGCCCTCCACAACTAGATTGAAGGACAACGACTTGGAGCTGATGGGCCCTGGAGAAACACACTGTTCCCCAATAAAAATTTAAAACAAAGACAAATAAACAAAACAAACCACCTAGACAATAAACAAGATTATCAGCAAACCCACAGATCGGAGCAGCAGAAATCTCATCAGCATAAAAAATGGCCAGAAGGGATGTGGGAAAAACAACTTTTTTTTTTTTTAAGATTTTATTGGAGAAGGGGAACAGTACTTTATTGGGGAACAGTGTGTTTTTCCCAGGACCCATCAGCTCCAAGTCAAGTTGTTGTCCTTTCTATCTTAGTTGTGGAGAATGCAGCTCAGCTCCAAGTCCAGTTGATATTTTCAGTCTTTAGTTGCAGGGGGCACAGCCCACCATCCCATGTGGGAGTCAAACCGGCAACCTTGTTGTTGAGAGCTTGCCCACTAACCAACTGAGCCATCCGGCCGCCCCTCTGGAAGTTCAGCTGCAGCTTGTTGTCTTCAGACTAGTTGTGAAGGGCACAGCTCACTGGGCCATGTGGGAATCGAACCGGCAACCCTGTTGCCCAGAGCTCACACTCTAACCAACTGAGCCACCCGTCCGCCCCAGAAAACCAACTTTTAATCTAAGATTTTTCGCCCACCCCAGAGAGAGGGCAACATAAAGACAAACCTAAAAAGAACAGTCTTACTACCCCAGACTCTTAATAAAAGAACTATGAGAGGATGTCCTCAGCAAGAGAAAACTAAGGGTGGGGACACAAAAGGTGAGGGACCAAAGAAATGATACTGGACACAGAAATTGATAAAATAAGTCAATAAATATAATTTACTATTGACTGAAATGAAAATAGTACTAATTATTGCATGTTTAAGAAAAAGGGGAAATGAAAACTTTAAATGCAATAACCTGATTACTGGTGGAGGTGGTAGTGGGGGGGGGAATCTCATTAGATAGAGGATCTCATCCTTGCCAGGAGGTTAAAAATACTAAACAACTATAAAGAAAGGGGGAGAGGGGGAAAATACTAAACAACTATAAATACTCTTAGGAAAATATGGAATTAAATAACACCTTAAAAATTTTAAGGTACCACAAAAGAAAACAACACCAAAAAAATTAGAAATACATTTTGGTGCTTCCAAATCAGCAGAGGGAGAATGAAAGACTAAAAGCTAAGATGGATAACTATAGTTTCACTTTTTAAAAAGGGTACAAAGTAAAATTTTAATGCCTCAGATTGTCAAGCCAAACAATCTGTCAAATTAAAGAAATGAGTATTAAATATATGCTTCGTAAGCACTTACAGAAAAAGGAAGCAGTGTGACTAAGTATAATTAGCATGAATTTACTGAGAAAGTTTTACCAATCTAGTTTTATTCCCTGCTTTTTTAAATTTGGTTTAATGTTTTTTAAATGTTTAATTAATGTTTGTTATTAAAAAATTAGAAAATATGGAAAAGAAAAAAAAATCCTATCTATTATTAATATATTTGTGTGTGTATGTACCCGCGCACATTCGTGGCTGTGAGATTCAGTGAAAAGAACACTGGACTTGGGAGATTGGAGCCCTGAATATGCAGATTACAAGGGAGGAGACAGCACAGTGGGGTGCGGTAGCCTAGGCATCTAGACTTTGAAGTCCAATAGTGTAGATTTGCATGCTGGATAGATTGGCTACTACCAGCTGTCAAAAGGTACCATGGCCAAGTAATTCCAATTTCATTTGTCTACTCTCTGATTTGTGTGCAAAACAAGGGGACAGCAGGGTGCAGCAAAGCCTGTTATCTCTGTCATCTAATCTACTTTCCCTCTCAGCTTTAAAATTTTATGAATCTAAACAAAAATTACATGAATTAAAACAAAAGTCATAAAGCATATGTATTAAGTCTCCAAAGGAGACAAAACTGGAAGAGTAACAGAGTAAAGAGTGAAAAAGAGTTCAGACTGTGTCAGAATAGGCTGAAATCACTATTATGAAATTTAAGAGGAAGAAACAAAGACCTGAATTTACATTAACAAAAGATCTTCTGTGCAGATACAGTATGGAGCAATCTTGGCTTAACAATGATACATTTGGAAAACAAGCTAGATATTTTAACGGGCTCCTGGAGCCAACGATATAATGGGGTTATTACACTAAATTAATGAACTCTGAAGCTAGAGTAGCTAAAGCAGTGTTTATGGTCACAGATGCCCAAATCACACTAGCAAGTATAGGTCAGATTGCATGTGGAATATTCTATTCCATTCTGGAAGACACTGGCAAATTCGAATGTAATGAAGGGAGCCCAGACCTAAAAAGCATTTAGAAACCATGTGCCATCAGGCCACTGGGGAAGTTTTTCCTAGAGTACGAAGATGTAGAAAAACTGATAGCTGCCTCTTAGTATTTGAATGCTTTTGAAAGCAGACCTACATCCAGATGGTTGAGGTGATAATAAGAAGCGGTTTTTTGGTGCTATTTGCAAACAGAAGTTGGAACACTATAGGCAAAGGATAGAAGAGAAGGCTTTCCATATTGGAATGGAAATTAAGACCAGGTAACATGCATCCCTCATGCCCTTTCCAGGTCCAAGGAATCTATAATTCTAAATGACTAGTCTCCAATACACGGAACAGAGCAGCTTACTATTATTACATATTATAAGTAACACATAGTCAATATGCCTAGTGCTGGACTAAGCACTTTTCACGGGGGAACAGAAGAAGGGAGGGCTTGAAGGTGTTTTAAGTTCTGAGAAGTATTAAGACATCTTTAATATACAGACCAAGTATTTCCCAAATGCTCCTATTATCCAGAGAAAAAGGGTTTGTGGGGAGGTTTAAGTGCTTATTTTAGAGACAGGGCAAGAAGAAACTGAAATAAACTAAAATTCCTCATGCTCTGGGCATGAAAACTAATAAAATGTTTTAACTAAAAACAGAAGTCTAACACTTGTGACCAATTATTAGATATTCCAGGAAACAAGCCTCAATACATTTTCATATCAGTTGTCTATTTGTACATTACTAGGGAGCCATTTACAATTAATTGTAAAGAAATGCTTTTAAGAAATATATCTGGGCCGGCCCCGTGGCTCAGGTGGTTAGAGCGCAGTGCTCCTAATGCCGAGGTCGCCGGTTAGATTCCCACATGGGCCAGTGAGCTGCACCCTCTACAGCTAAGATTGTGAACAACGGTTCTCCCTGGAGCTGGGCTGCCATGAGCAGCTCTGGACGTTGGCACTGTGAGCGGCCAGTGGCCAGCTTGAGTGGCCGGCAGCCAGCGTGAGGGCCGGCAGCCAGCGTGAATGGCCAGCAGCTCTCCCCGAGTTGCCGTGAGCTGCTGTGACTGGCTGACCGGCTGGCCTACCCACTACCCACTACTGACCCCCTCAGCCAGGGGGAGCGCAAGGCTCATAATACCAGCATGGGCCAGGGAGCTGTGTCCTATACAACTAGACTGAGAAACAACAGCTTAAACCAAAGTTAGAGGAGGGGGGAAAAATATATCTGATTTTACTAAGAGTACTGCTTCACTGACTTTACAAATAAGTTTCTAATGTTTCTAATACAAACTCATCATGCCCTATAGAATTAGGCTGACATACTTCTACTAGAATTTACAAAATTGCTTGAAATAAATGCTTCTAGTGAAAAATGGCATAAATCTCTCCTGACTTTCTTTCCCACATCAAAATGTGACACAAACTTTATTGTTATGGGGAGACATATGAATCGAGTGCTCTGCCTTTTCACACCCAATAGTTCTCTTTGGAACACTGGGGCACTGTGGTTACAAAAACAGAATTTTCAATCTGAAAGAAATATTAGAGAGCAAATCAATGCCTTCTTAAATTTTAGAAATAGAAAATCTTACATTCAAAGCAGCTAAGTAATTGCAAAGTGGTTAAGGTCCCACAATTAATTGGTAAAAGAACTGAGGAGTGATATACTTAAGGTCTCCCATCCCAGGTTCCTTCCACTCAACCAAATGTCTAGAAGAAAACCAAGTTTTTTCAGTTCTACGTATTAAAATTTACCAGAAAAAGTTGTAGAAAACACTGTGAATTTCATTAGTTTAAAATGTTTGACATATTATCCATATTGATTGAAAAGTACTTACTTCCAATGCATAATATACCGGTTTGTCTCTGCCGAGTTTGTAAGCCACGGTGGTCAGAAGGCCATGATCAGAAAACACACACTAGAGGAGAAAGAAAGATTTCAGTAGTCAGGAAAATAAAAAGATAGCATATTTTTTAAAGCTAAAATAACACAGGTACAAAACAATTCAATAAACACAACAATTTGAAAAATAAATCTTAGTCAAAATTACCAGTATTAAGAACAATGCACTTAAACAGTAGAAAAAGTCTATCCCTTGTTCAAAATTAGATTTGCATTAAGAATCTGACACGGTCCTAGTGAACATATCTCACCAACACAATTAGAAACACACATAAAATTCAAAGAACTTAGCATGGTTCTTACCAGAACCATTCAAATTTAGTGATTTTCATCATTTTTATTGCGCCCTTCATTAAACCCTAATAAAGAGTAAATAAAATCTGCAGGCTCAAAAGTAACTAAATAGCAAATTATGCTCAAGCATTATTTACATGAAGTTAAAGAAGGCTTTCATCAATCTTTTAATTTGAGAAACCAACCTTAGGGCCTGTATTACACAGTAAGAAGCATCCTGTTCCGTACCTATAGGTGAGGGAAGAATGAAAGTGTCCATTTTATTAAAATTAAGTGCTGAAACATTAATAATCCAAATTATTTAAACTGAAACTTAACTTAGTACAGTAAAAGTAATTATATTAAAGTTTTAGATAAAGTTCCAAAAGCTGACAAACATCACATACTCTGTAGAATCATGTTTTAAAGATCAGTCTAGAAGAAAATATGCTTAGCGCATCTTTTTTTTTTTTTTTAAAGGAGGGCGCAGCTCACAATTGGCCCCTGTGGGGATCGAACCAGCAACCCTGGTGCTATCAGCACCATGCTCCAACCAACTAAGCTAACTGGTCACCCCTTGCTTAGTGCATCTTAATGGGAAAATGCAGGTACAGTACACAGTCCTCCATGAGTCATTGCCCAGGGCTGTTTATAAAATACCACTGAATTACAACAAATTCTACATTCGGTCACAGGTATGTTGCTACCAATTCATGTGGAGCGAAGCATTGTGACTAAGAGCCATTCACTAATGGAGCTGGCCAGCTTAATTCTATCATTAGTATAGTCATAAACAGAAACACTGCTATCTTCTGGCACAAAGAGGAGGCCAGGTCCAGAGTGCAGGAAAGTGCAGCTGGGCGGGAGGGACAGGAGTGACATAGAGGGAAAGGCTATTTAAGGCCTAGCTTTCCCATTCTCCTGGCAGAATTAGGCATTCTAACAGTGGCAGGAGAGTAGTGGGGGTCAGAATATAACATGGCTGCCATGGAAGCACTGCATTTGTTTTGTGGTAGTTATATCAGCATAAGCTTTGGATTCTGCAAGTCTGGCATGTGAACATGAGTGAGTGGATTTGACTTGTGCCAGACAGATAAGCAGCCCAAACTGATACCAGTAAGGGTCATAGGGAAACAGTTTTCAACTCAGTTGGCTGGGACTGTCACCCTTGAGGTGGCTGGGACTGTCACAGCTTGGCTTTCCACAAGCTGTCCTGCCCGAGCTCAGGATTCCTTCCCCCCACCGGCCCTGATGCTATGCTCTGTGACATCCTGGTAGGTGAGAGAAGGGAGTGCTCTCAATCTAGGGGTGGCAGAAGGACCTCTGCAGAAGCTTCTACAAGTCGAGCCATAAGTCAACAGACGCCATCAGCTGCCTTTTTGTCTTGTGGAGCAAACAGAAACCAAGGGCAATTTTCCCCCCGATAAATGTGTTTTCAGGCACCATTGCTCTGAATAAGAATTAGCACAAGACATTCTATCTCTTCTCACCCAGATATATTCTCGGCCTGCTTGATGAACAGCTGACACATTCAAGGAACATGGGATTAATGAATATCTAAGTTTTAGAAGATACCAGTCAAATAACATGAGGTACAGGTAATAATACATTTTTACAAAGTAAAACACATAAATCACTATAACTTTTTACTTCCCTAATACTGAAAAAGTTGTATTATTTTACGTCATTCCCCTCTAATATTCATAAAACTGCAAGTTAATGATCTGCTTCATGCTTTTTAAAAGAGAAAGCTGTACCAATTGAGCATCCACGTAGACGCTCTGTGTACTTAACAGTGGTGCACAAGTCTTAAAGCACAAAATTGACGCAAAGGCTCAAGGCACTTACTAAAAGTGAATCCTTTAGTTAGTATACTTAATAAGTAATTAATGAGCATTAGCAATGTATGAAGAGACTCCCTTGCTACACTGAGGCCGCAGCTTTCAAAACAGTACACAGGCAATTATTTTCCTCTTAAGTTTTATTACTTTCTTCCCAGTTATCTAACATATCTATTTTCCCTCAAGATTGTCCTGTGTTCAAACATCCCCAAAAGATGTCTGACTACAAAGATGGTGCACAGAGGGAAGCTGAGTAACCCAAGGTGAAGTCGTGAAGGAGGTAAAAGGCCTCCTTTATTACACTTAGTGATTCCGAGAAAAGGAGACGTCTATCTTAGGTTCTCTTTCTTAAAAGCGAAATGTAATGTTCAAAAACTCCATACTCATTCTAGAAAAATTACAAAATACAGATAAACTAACAGAAAAATTAGAATCACCCATAATCTGTTCCTCCACCCAGAAACAGAAATGGGCTTTCCACTGAATTCTGAGCTGTCATTTTCTCCCTGCTGAGGTTTGGAGAGATTAATTGAATTCTCTGTCCCAAGCTTTCCAACCTCTTAGGACTTAGCCCATCACTTAAATCCCATTTATTTTACAACTTCCATCTGTTCTGTACCAGATGCCAAAGAATCATTCTGTGGTCTTGCTGTGACTAAAAACAAAAACAAAATTCTCCAAACTTGGCATGGTCCTATTTCCCTAAGAAACTACCTACTTCTCTCAGCATTCCTGGATGGTCGCATTTTTGCAAAGTACTATCTTGCTGTCTCTATTTTTTTACCTACCCACTACACCCATTTGACATATTGCAACCTGGCTTCCATCTTGAGTGCTCTACTGAAGCTTCATTCTTGGAGGTCACCACTGAAGACCTAATTTCTATATACAATGGTCTGTTCTCAATCTCAACCTCTATGACCTTTCTGTAGTATTTTGCACTGCTGACCAAGCCTCCCTCTTAATTATCTATACCCTGGATTTCCACATTAATGATGTAGATACAATAACTGCATTCTATTTTTCTGAATTCCCCATCGCTGTGTCTCTATTTCTAAATATCTCCTCTACCTGTATGGTTTTTTTCTTGGTAATTTTATCTTTTCCTATTGCTTCAAAAATTCACCTCGAAATAGGGGAAATTAAAATTCTCTTATACTAAACTCATTCCACATTTCCAAATGTGTGCAATATATAGCCTACCAGTACCACAAACATTTCCAAAACAGAAATTCTCCAACTCCGACCGGTTCCTTACTTTGGCTAAGCCTAACTAACCACTGGGCCAAGTGACTAGATTCCATAGCCACTTCCTGTCTCTTGTCCCTCTCCAGTGCCGTGGTCATCCACCCACAGCCTTCCTCGCTGTCCCCATCTTTCTTAGTCCTTGCCCTCGTTATGAGTACACTGTAATCGCTTCCTCGGCGGCCTCTTTGCCTCTAGTCTCTCCTCATTTTGACTTGACCTAAGACTGCCATATTATTAATGAACAGCTCCAGTCACCTCTGAACACCAGCTCACAAACATCCCATTGCCTATCAAGAAAAATACTCCTCAGTCTGAAATTTAGGGCTTCATAACATGATCCTGGCCTTGTTTTCTACAATTAAAATCTTGGTACTAACATAATCTTTTGTGATTTTTCTCCCCTCCCTTTGAAACCCAACAGCCGTACTTCAAAGTTTCTTATGGCACAGAAGTTCTGATTTATAATATGATTAACTGCGTATTTGTGTTCTTGCCCCCCAGGAAGAGAAACGAGCCCGAAATCTTGTAATCTGCTATTTTCCTCCTCCAACCTGCAGTGGTTAGAAGCCCTCCCTTACTTAAATTTGTCATTTCAGGACATGGCTGATAATGCTTAAGGAGGAGGAGAGTAGAAAAAGGAAAATCAGGCAGTTTTATTGGGTATGGTGTTAAGTTCTTGACAAATAGAGATAGCACCTAACTTACTAGCATTAGTGTGCCCACCAAGGAGGAAAGAAAGGGAGGGGGGATAGCCCAGTTTTCTGTCATTTCTCTTGACTCCTGATTTAGCTGCCTGAAACCCAGAAATCAAAGAATGTTTCCAGACCCATGCTGACTCAAGCTCTCTTAATGGTAACCTCAGGATACCACGACCTGCAAAGAATTTTTATTGTTTCCCTTCCTTCCCCAAACCCTTACGCTCTCACGTGAGGACTACTGACCCTGCTGGACTACAAGGACATTTCATCTAAAACTTTAGACATTCCATTATTCACAAAAGAAGAACTTGATCACTGAGGTTAAACATCGGTGAGAGACGTAGGAAATCCTCAAGGAAAGAAAAACCAGATGTAGATAGTTTCCTGTCAGGTGTATGGAAAGCTTTACCACACAGGGGACAGTAAAATGTAGTGGTTAAGGGCCTCCACACTAAGCTAAATCAGATGCACCGGGTGCAAAATTGCTTCTCTCACTTACTAGCCTAACCTCTCTGAACATCTGTTTTCTCATCCTGAAGTAGGAGTAATCTTATTACTCTTAGATATGGGGCTTGTTACAGACTGTGCTTGTGTGAGTACTAATGATATCAGATTAGGAGAAAAATGCACCAAATCTCCACTTCCATCGTTCCTTTTGTTTATTGTCAAAGGAAACACTCCAGATAACAGGAGAAAGCACAGCCAGGAGAATAGCATTGAAAATCCTACAAAAATATGACTTTCTAGTTATACTGAGAAAATCTAGGGCAGGAATAATATATTGAAAATTGTACTTGAAATTGTGGCTCTTCCTCCCTCTGCTCAGCCCCACCCCAGTTCCCCACCAACCTCCCTCCAAAAGGCAGGAATACTTTAAAAATCAAAATGTAGTTTCTGGATGGAAAAGGTATTGAATTTTATAAATTAAGGTCTTCACAAGCCTCACTGATATGCTTACATATGGCCTAATATATTTTATTTGAAGGAGATAAAAAAAAAAACCCGGCAGAAAACATATATTCCTATTGGAACTCTTAAGCTATTGCTTTTCAGCCCATAAGAACTTCAAAAGCGTTTCCTCATTCAAAGCACCAAAGGGAAAAACAAACAAACAAAACACCATTGGATTTTAGGTCTGTTTCTTAAACTCACGTGTTTTTGGCTTGTCCATCCCGGAAGCACATTTGTCCCACCAATGCAGCAGACTGGTCCCCCAAACACTGGAAGTATAAATGGTAATAAAGAACACTGACTAAGACAAAATTATTAACTTTCTTTTTAGAAGAGCCCTAAGGTTTATTTTTCCTTTTTTATTTATCAAGGAATGAATTGATTTATGTTTTTTGTATTGCCTCCATTTGGCCATTTTCCCATTTGTTAATACCCCTATGAGGTAATAGGTATGGGAAGGGAGAGTTAAGAGTTCATTTATTCAAGATTCTCAATGGCTCACATAGTGTCATATAAGAATAAGAATTACCTGATTTTGCTGTTCTTACTATTAATAGTTTTCCACACTTTAGGAAGGGGCAGATCGATGAAGATATGGGAAGAAAGCCGTAACATGGAAGGAGTGGGGGTATGAAAGAAGCAGGGAGATGTTTGGTGATGAAACTTACCCCAGATATTGGCACACCTTCCAAGGCCCCAGCTTTCTAATAAAAATGTAAAAAAGGATTATGAATAATCACGAACTATTGGCTGTACTAACAAAACTGCGACAGGAATGAACACGAACAGTGACATGCCAGAGCATGTGGGGTAGACAAGACAAAGCAAGTGTTTCAATTTCAACTACATGAGTGGTTCAGAGACAGATATTAGAAGTATTCCTACAATGACAAGAGACATGGCATTGGAAAATGGACATGAAACATTGGACTGAGAATCAGGAGAAGTGGGCTATACTCCTGGTTAGTGTTAAGCCAACTGTGCAGGCCCCTGAAACTTCTCTATGCCTCGATTGATTTCTTTACAAAATGGGGCCTCGGCTACATAAATGCTGAAGTCCATTAGCTCTTTGCTATTACTGCCACTACTAAGAAAAGACTAACACATTCTTTAAAATGAATATATAAAAATAGCTATCAAACCAGCATTGAACTTATTTTACTATCTATTCTTCCTACTCAAATTGCTCTTAGGTAAGAAATACAACAGTGTTCAGGTATTGGGTACTAATTGTTCATAGCCAACATCATCAAGTTTAGATAAGCAAGAATTCATTTATGTCATGAATAGTGGTTTTTATTTTGATCAAGTATAGCCAGCATTCCAGGAAGAAAAATAAGATTTAAGTAGCTAACTGTGTACTTTACCAAATTATTTTTCCCCCCAAGAAACATACACTAACACCAATCAATTTGTCCTGGGATTAAGGAATTGGGGGAAAGGAATATGATCCCTGAAGTAGTTGTGATGTACTAGGAAGAGCACCCAACAAAAGCTTTGGACTCACCCCTCAGTCTGCCATTTGTGGACCAGTCTCCTGGCCTCTGGGAGCGTGTGGCTCCCTAGCTGTTAGAGTGAGGGTAAGAATAGAGGCCACCTCGTATAGCGCTGATGATAGGAAATAATAGCATATATGTGGAAACCCTTGACAAAATAGAGAACACCCTCAGATAGCAGGTGTTATTTTATTTCTTTCATGCTTTCTCGTTAATTCAAGACCTGCTATTTTAATTTACTGTATATATTCTTAGAAAACCTGAACCTGGATATGATGTGAGGGTAAATTTCATAAAGGGCTGAAAATGAAACAGTAGGAAACCTAGAGGCTGTGTCTCTTAATATATTTAAATACTAATGAAGTCTTTGCTTATACTATTTATGTTATTATCAAACTACCAGCAGGATCTACTATGTGCAGTCCGGCATGGAAAGCGCTTCTCTTTCTTCACAGGGATGGATCTCTGGAGGATTCTTGGGAACATGCTCTGGTGAAGCATGCAGAAAAAGTGACAGTGCATTTCCAACTAACTAGTCTGAAAGGAAGGTCAAGACAGACTTTTAGGATATGTAAAAACTACATCGAATTCCCCTATTATGCTAAAGCCGAAAACACATCGCAACTGTACTTTGCAATGGGGACACCAGAATTTCTCATGCCAGGAAACTACCTTATAGTCTTTTATTTTGAAACATCATTCTCAGTCTTATGGAACACTTAAAAACAAATAAGACCAAGTTTTAAAAAAAAAAAAACACCCTAAAGCTTGACTAGAGCTTTATAATAATTTGAAGGGTCATAGAGATGCTAGACAGATTCTGTTTGGTAAATGGACTTCTGCTTATTTAATTAAAACTAAATGGAAATGCACTGTATCTTTTCCAAATGAATGGGTAGCATAATTGGTGGGCAACCTACTCACCAGGCTATGAGAGATTTTCTATAGTCAGCAAGGGGGAAAAAGGGGGACAGAAGCATAATATTTTAAATGCAAGAGAAAACTAGGCCAGTTAAATGTTTTTTTCAACCATCCTCTGAAACAGTTTCTCAAGAACAGATTTTTTTCCTCTGACCCAATTCCGTTTGTAGACAGCTATGAAATCATCAAAGCCCATTTACTGTAGATAAGCAGAGACCATCCCTTTAAAAATTCCATGTTGCCTTAAAAGGCTTTATTATGAATGAAACATTTAAGAATTTTTGCTCAAGCTTTATCCAGAGCACTTAGTGTTCAACTCTATTAGTACTAACTCTATTAAGTAGAGTTCCTAATATTTGCCATGAAATGTCTAAATATTTCTTTGCAATTTACCTTAGATGCATTAAGTATTAATCATAAATTCCAGATTTTTGTGATCAAACACCAGTTCAAATCCTCCTAAAGCTATTTATCTCTGATGTGTAATCAGGGATACTCAATGATGTTAAGCATATTTTTTTCTGAGACCACTTTTTCTCTGAGTTTCAATGAAAGCAACAGTAAAAATGGCCATTATGGAAGCCAGTTTAATTAGCATTCACAAATCAGAAAGACTGTTTGCTTTCAGTTTCTTTGCTAAAGTTTTGCTCAGGCTGACAAAGAATCTAATATAAAACATGGTTTGGCCATTAAAAGAGATTCAACAGGAAAAAGAACACCACTAAAATGTGAAGAGAACCTCTTATAATTAAAGGCAGACACCAAAACTACTAAACAATTATTTGTATTAAAAGAATAAACTGGTTCAAACATTCCCATGCCATGCTCTATATAGTTAGATTATCCCAGCAATACTTCAAAAGTATAATACTCGGAGAAAAGCCAACTAAAATTTATAAAATGTAAAATCAAAATCATTGGTAAGAAGAACTCTAAGATTTTTAAGTTATAAATCTAAACAATACTAAATTCTTATTTTACACACTACCAACATTCACAGAAAAGTCACAACTCTCAAACTATCAAATGTAACACAACTGACTTTTAAACTCTTGAATAGTAAAAATTTCTTAATGAAAATTTTTTTTTTATTTTTTTACCATTAGGCCATAGATCTCAGAAGAACTCCGGACATTTGGAAGAATTTTCTTTGGAATACCAAAAAATCTGAAAAATAAGATTGGGTATTTGTTACTATTTTGAGTAAATATCTGGAAAACATTTATATGCATTAAAAATGTAAGTAACAACAGTAAATGGATGGATGTGAGTATAGAATTAAATAGTAACAAATAAATAAGCCAGCACAACATAGTTGTATGACTGGATATTTAACATTCTAATTTTATACAAGCAAATCAATACAAAATGGAAAGTACATAGAAACCAAAGTGCTTTTTCTAAAGGAACCTAATCTCCCTCAGAGAATAATCAAGGCAATTAATTTGGCATATTTACTGTATATGCAACATAGTCTCTCTTAAGAGAACACACAACAGACTTGTGTATTATAGTTGAAATACCAGCAATTAAAGTTTGGTGCTCCACTGACATCTTAAAAGAATAAGATTTAGGTTATAAATAGGTAACGTACTTGGAAAACTATTCTTAGGGGAAAATATAACTCACTTGCAGAGGTCTTTATCCCATTCCAAAGAATGAATGTTGAAAAGCATTGTCCTGCTCGCATTTGTTACATCTGTACAGTGGACACCTCCATTGGCTCCTCCTGTCAAACTCTAGACAGAATAAAAAGGACGCGTTCAATTTGTACTTATTTGCAATTTAATTTACATTTTGTTCAGGGATATAATGAGCAGCAGAGCACATAAAGCAGGAGAATAGGACATTTCAATTACTTAATTTTCTAGTTTTCAGCAGCGTTCAATAGAAATATAATGTGAGCTACATTTGTAATTTAAAATTTTTCTAAGAGCTACATTTAAAAAGGATAAAGAAGGTGAAATTAATTTTAATAATACTATATATTTTATTTAACTCAATATATCTAAATATCCTTGCAATATAAAAACTATTACTGAGACATTTTACCTTTTTTTTTTTGAGTACTAACTCTTTGAAATACAGTATGAATTTTACACTCACAGCATTCCTCAATTCAGACCAGCCATATTTCAACAGCCAAATAGCTAAATGTGGCTAAATGGCTACCATATTAGACAGTACACTTCTAGTTAATTGATACTTAAAACAACAACCAAAAAAAATCAGTTTTGTTTTCATCCTCTTATCTTTGGAAAATGCAGAGTCTTACTAAATTTGGCAAAGTGAAGAACATTTGAAATGTCTGCCTCTTCAGGATCTTACTGAATCCTGTTTGTACTGCCGTTGTTTCTTTTTGGGTTTGTTTTGGAATAACAATTCTCACTGGGATGTGCCTGCACTGACCCAAGCATTTATCTTGAAAGCCAAGTTTTAAACTCTCTAATGTTAACACCCTCAGACCAGAACTAGAAGCACTGCTGCTTTCTTTTATGTGGAAGCAATGAGGTAAGAAAGGAACAAAAATGCAGAAAAAACATCATGTGTGAGGCCCAGTCAAATGTGCTTCATTGAGTCTCCTGCAGCTCCCAGTTCCCACATCCTGCCCGACTCTAGTTCCAGGCAATTGTCAGAACTATTTCAACTGTGACTGACACGTGTGAAAACTACTGACCATGAGCACAAAGCACAGCCCGCCCTGGGCTGAGAGAGAGAGAGAGAGAGAGAGACAGAGACAGAGAGACAGAGAGAGGGGGAAAGGGAGAGGGAGAGGGAGAATGTGTGTCCACACAAGGTGTGCTTCCCAGATAGCGGTTCTTAAGACCTGCTGTGTACATCTGGCTAATAAGAATATGGACAATATTCCCTTGAAGCTTCCTAAATGTTGACAAAATACTGAAGTATTTACAAATAAAATTATATGTCTGGGATTTGCTTTACAATTATCTGTGGGGAGAAAGAGTATGTAAGTATAGTTGAAACAAGATTGGCCATAGTTGTTGGCTCACTGTTGTAGGTTCATTACACTATTCCCCCTGCTTTTGGGTATATTTGAAAATGCCCATAATAAAAATAACAGCGAGAGAGAGAGAGAGAGAGAGAGAGAGAGAGAGAGAGAGAGAGAGAAAGGGAAAACATGTACTTCTAAGATACATCTGGGAAATCTTTGAAATGTTAACTTCTACTTATCCATGTTCAGCTTAGGCAAAAAGATTGTACATCAGAAATTTCCACTATGATTTTCCATCTTGTGGCTTAATTAAATAACAGCTGTGTAATGTTGAAAGTGAATGATAAAAGTGGCCTAGATGTTAAATAGTTATTTCTTCTAAGAAATGGCTAGTGGGAAATTATATGATAGGCAAGAGAGAAAGGCCACCTAAATTACCAATTACTAATTACCAATATTCTAAAGATAATAGATATGAGATACGGTTTGTAATCATCCTCCATTTTTACTAAAATGAGCCAAGAAAAATAGAGGAAACAGACAAAAATGCCTCTTAAATGGAGGCTGAAATGTTCTATTCCTTGAGTGGCTTTTCTGAATGCCACCAACCAAAAAGTTTGAACTCTTATTAGAACACAGATAGCAGGCAAGGCAGTCTAAAAAAATTTCTCCATACACATATTCTATTTAAACATACCCAAATAAGCCACGAATCAATGGTCCCAAAAAGAGCTCTATCTTCTCTAACAGCCTTTTGAACTTTTTCCACATTGTCAAGGAGCCAACGGAGTTTCACCGCACTGAAGTAAGTGCTAAGTGGAAGGCCTGTCTTGGACTAAAAACAGGAAATTCAGCCAGCAAATTAAATTCATAACAGTTCAAAATAAACAAAACACCAAACCAAAAGACTCAACAAATCACAAAATATTCAATGACCCTAAAGGCAATCCCACGGTATTAGGGACAAAATTGCTTTTCCTATCTCATGGCACAGGAAAGCATGATCATGAACAAAGATCAGAGTGGTATGTTTGCAGTTCAAAGAGCATCCACGTAGCAAGGCAGAGAAAATTAAATGATCCCAACGCCCTATAATCTAGATAGTGAAAAGTAGATGTTAACTCTTGTGATGAGTTAGTATTAACCTAGTCCAGAACTCTGCTTTTTATTTCATATGCCATGAAAGTGATAAACTATTGACAATCAGAGAGTATATCAGATCATAAATGAATGACCATAACCAGAAAATGTTAAGTTTTAAAACATATATGCATAAGATTTAACATTATATTTATGTGTAAAAACCTATATTATAAATTATATGTATATATTAATATTTACACACGTTCATATTCAAATAACAATATAAAATTAATGGGGAATAAAGTAGAGCTCAAAGACACGCGAGATTAAAGCAACACAGAGTTGCTCTGTGTAAGAAAGTAGCTGCTGCCTAAATTCAGCGAATACATTAAACAAAGG